>NW_009607076.1:8252-33462 GCF_000690535.1 Cariama cristata | reverse complement strand
TGGGCACACCGAGCAAAGGTGTCCTCTCAAAGGAAAGGTGACCGGCAAGGAAAATACCTTCAGCCTGCAAATGAGATGTCAAAGTACTATTGCTGCCTGCTTTCCTGCCTCTGGTTGCAAGGAACGGACGATCGGGTTTGAACTACTCGGAGGAAGAAGGTTTAAAGATCAGAACTGCAGGAGCTTTCCAGCTCTTCACTGCTGCCCCTTCTTGCAGAGCTCTTGCATTTTTTTAACCCCTCAGTTACCTCCTGTCCTCCACTCTTCAGAGATTTCGGTTTTTTTTTTCTTGCTCATACCTGAAGATCAGACATGAATGCCTGGGAACAGGTATGAGGATTTTATTCTCCGTTAAAGTAATCGACCTGATGTGAAGATGTTGCCTATCCCTGCTAACCTTACTTATTGCAAAAAAAACCCCCAATCAACAACAACAACAAAATCTAACAAAACCCCCCGCCATTCTTGGAGTCGCCAGGCGAGTCCTGTGCTCCTCACCTCTAACAGAGGAAAGCTGGCAAGCCACAATGTGTCTGTAGCCATTGCTGGTTTCTCCAGGTAGATAAATAACTTACAAAGTGGAATTGCTGAACAGCAAAGGGTGCTAGATTGGGTGAGGAATTTAGCTGGGCAATGCGAACAGGCTGTGTCAAAGAAGAAATCCCTAACTGGTAAAAAATGGGTACCTGAAGCACAGTAAGAGCCACTATCACTGTCTGCTGTGTGTGTTTGCTTTGCTTTGGATAGTCCAACCATTACCATACTAAGAATGGGGCTTAATTTGCTTATCCATATACATATGAAAGGACAAAGCAGAATGGGGAAAACACTTGCCAAATACAGTTTTCAATTGCTTAGTGTGCTGAATGCAGCGGCACACTGCTAACTCTGTACAGTCATCTTCTGTGTTAGGGCAAACACAGGGCTCATCTTTTAGAGGGGTCCCAAGCAGGGCTTCTTCCCTGCAGAGCCCTGGTGTTACTCACACATGCAGAACTGCAGCCCTTGCTCAGCAGCCAGGGAGTTTACCAGTCTCATGCACCAAGCCTAAGATTTCCAGCATCTTATGTTTTAATGCTCACTTTGACACTGGGTCACATCTACTTTCAATTAAATGCAACAGCCTGTGGGAACAGCTGCAGACTAAATTAACCTCCCATTTTGCCAAGCACAGAATTTGTAGAAGAATGAATGAATTGCAAACACGCAAGCAGCATATCTTTATTGAAAAAAAATTTCAAAACTCTGTGAAGTTTGAAAGACTTGGATCCTGAAAAATTTACTCTCACCGAGGACGTCCTTAAAAAAGTAAGTGCAATATGTTTGTTTGTAGTTGTGTCTAATCCTTTGCATTTTCTCCCTTCATGACACAGAAAACCAAAAATTCAGTCTAACCTGTTCCTGCTCATAAATGAAAAAAATGTACTTGATATCAAAATCACGACATGGATCTTGCTTCTGTTCTGGATAACTACTGTGTACCCAAACATGAGTTCAGTTACAAAACACATGGTATGTAAGAGTTTATCATGTTTTATAGACATTAAATCACAACCTGACTAGCATTTATGTTCATGTCAGGCCCTGCTAATTTTCACTTGCCGTGGCAGACATTAGTTTTTTTTCTGACTGTGTGAGTCAGGCAAGAAGGATGATGGACTTCTAATTATTAGCCAAGGCGCTAGGTTTCCACATCTCTACTCTCTTTTCTCTTGGCAGGTAAATATTCCAAGGTATGTTTTATTCAGCATGATGGCATGTCAGAGAGTAGAAGTAAAGAGTGTATTACTAATATGTCCAGCTTGAAATACAGACAAACAAAACAAAAGATCTTCCTCCTTTTCCTTCAGTGTTTTTTGCTCTTAAATGTAAAGTGGGCAATGAAATTTCCTGTTGTCAGTAATACTGTTGCAGACAGCAGGAGCAACTCTGTTGCCTGGTGGAGGTAAGACACATTACACAGGATAGACTACCTACTTTCAATATCTTTCAATTAAACTTTAATAAAAGGTGAAAGCCAAGAATAAAACATGGTTAATAGTCTTAGTTGGCAAGTCTTCTTTTTGTATGGTAGTATTCATCTGTTTTGTTTTGATTTTGCAATTTGGTAGTAGAAAGACAAGTTTGTTTCATAATGTAATTGCTCGCTTGCTATCAAAATGCTCATGTGAGAATTAACAGGAGTTAAAAAATGAAAGTCAAGAAAATATTCACGTTGGCATTTCTCTTCATGTAAACGGTGGGAAAGGAGTGAAAGAGAAGCCAAAGAGCTAAATACGAAAGAAAATATTTTTTAGCCTTTTGCAAAATGCTTGCTGAATTGCACTTACTGATTTTGGGCTAGGCACACATTTTAACTACTGCACTATGTTTAAGATGTGTGGATCTTGCCATTTGGTAGCAGAGAAAAATGCACTTGTGAAGTCAGGCTTAGTTCAGTAAGGTCGTGTTTCAAATACTTTCATATAATTTATTGTGTTTCTACAGGCACAGAAGGGATCAGAAGGGAATAGCTGCATCTACTAGATTCATTTTTGGCACATAATTTAGCCACACCTCCCCTATTAGTAGTAGTCATCATGATCTCACTAAAGCTGGTATCCTTCCCTTACTTTTTTTTGGTCAGCTGCCATCTCCAGCCTGACTGTAATAACTTATCTGATAAAATCTGTGTTTAGTCTTTGTTGGACAAACTTTCATTCTCATTGAAACACTGATTTTACTGGGACTTTGCCTGGTTGAAGACTGAGCTGAAAAGTCAGTAAGACCTCAGGCTGTGCCTTCATGGTAAAGCACTCAAGGACAGGTGGGAGAAGCAAGGATCTTCGTTATGGGCGGATCTCAAGGCTGATTTTGCTATGGTGCTTCCCCTACCAGCATGGGTTTCTCTAGGTTGACATTTCAGTTTTCTGAGGCAAACCTCTATTTCCAGAGAATATAATACCAACAGAGAAAGTAGGCAGGTTTTTTTCCCTTCCCACTGCTGCCAAAAAATGCAAGATAAGACTCAATAAAGAGAATAGGAATAGGAAATAGAACATAGAACATAGGCGCTTGGCTGCAGCCAAACTCAGCAAGCACTTATAGGTACCTTACTTTACAGGTCCCTGCGTGCCTAGGTATGCATCTCTGTCCATGCCCTCCGGCTCTGTATGGCTGACCACTTTGGTGTCTTATCCTGCTAGGTGCCTTAAGAGCTTGATCCTGTTAATGTGCTTTAAGGATTCCTCATGTGCACTCTCAGGGTTTAACTCCCCACACAATGTACAGGGAACTGCTTTTAATGAATGGTGAGGGGAAGGACACAGCAGTGTATCTTCATTTCCTGTGAATCACCACTTCCCTGGGACCCTACAATGTAGGACTTCCAAGTAGTCAGAGCAGAGGTGCCCAAGCCAAGGAGAGAGCAGAATTTCAGTCACATTGCCTCCAGGCATTATCTATCTGCTAAATACACACAGCCAAAACTAAGCATTTGCTTCAGAGATCAAATGATGCTCGGTTTCTCCTGGGTTCATGCCAATCAATGAAGAGATCTGTATCTTCACAGAGATGTGAGCTCTGATGAAATCTTCTTCTGCAATGGGAATGTTTACAAAACCTGCTATGCTGGATAGATATTCTAATGTGTAACATGATGTGAGCTTGGCCTTCTCTTTAATTGGCATACAGTAATCATCTCCACTACCTAGCTACCTGTTTTCTTAATTATTAGAAAGCTAATGGCCCCTCAAAGCAGCCAACAGGTACAAGAGTTCCTGTGAGGAGAGGTACAGAGGCAGACTGGCGGTTAGATCATATCAGATTTGTTCCCATAAGAAATCACTTCAAAATAAAGACAAATTTAACTTCACATGTGCAACACTGGCAACCAGAATCTCATGAATTTAGAATAATCTTTACGGTTTTTGATTAGTACAAGAATATGTTCCTAATACGACTAGAGACTGCCTGTTTTCCTCAAGTTGCATTTACATTTGACAAGTATCTTTCCTGTTACTTAAAGCTGATCTGTGTAACTGAGGTAGTAGAATGGATTACTCTAACAAGTGAAATTCAGAAGGGAGTTGTAGCACACTTATCCCAGACTAATTCATTAACAAAAGACTGTTCAAAGCAGAACCTGTCACAAAAAGGCTTGCAAACTAAAGCCATTGAACTGCACAATACTTATCTTAAAAGCTATTACCTTACAATCTAGTTTATGTACGTGGAATCATTCTGGAATACTTTTTGTTTGATAAAATTAAGTCAGCAATTTTCCTTGAGTAGGCAGAACCTTAGATTTCACTTTTAACTGATGAGAAGGCATCTCACATGCTTCAAATCCTGTCTCCAGGACCAGTTGCATTCCTCCATGTGGGAAGCTGGGAGTATAAAACCTCTATCATGATGATATTCTGTATCACAGGACTATAGCAATGCATAAAGCAGTATATTTAGGGTGGATTTAGGGCTGTTTAAAAGATATTCTTTCTCACTGAGTAAAGAGCAGCTCTGACCCTCCTTCCAAGAATCATGGAGTCAAAATGAAGCAGCTCTAATGGTTAAGTACACATTTAAGTGGAAGAGAAGTGGAAATGTGCCTGAGTTATACTGCAGTTCAGATAAACTACAAGCATACTTTGGGTACTTTCAAAATTTAACAGGAAAGTTATATATCTAAACATATAAAATTTCCTATCTATAGAACACTACTGATACAGACAGTCAAGATCTGCACAATAAATGTGAACAGTCAGAGGGGGTTAAACCATCAAGAGCAAGGGGCTGCTGGTGAACAAGACTGTGCCGCAGGTGAGGGCAGGCACCAGGGCAGTGCTGGCAGGACCCAGATGGGCACTGTGGTTGTCCCTCCAGGCATAAAGCTCTCCTTAGTCAAGTATGTGACATGCTAAGGGAGGGAGAGAAGCCTCAGCCAAACACACTTGTTGCGTAATTGTCAAATATGCCTGTAATACAATTCTGTCAGAGGCAATTACCGCTGCAGCACAGTTTCTCTGGGAAGCCTTCCTCTTCTAGGCCGAATTGCAACTATCAAATCTCAGTTGGTTTGGCTGAAAAAAGATCATGGCAGTGATGTCTTTTTACTGAAAAGGGTTGTTTCCCACTTTGTTGTCACTAAAACGAAATATAAACTAGCCAAACTCTGTGTTCACTAACCAAACTCTGTCTTCACCAAGCTCTGAACTTACTAGATAGCCTGGTAATTTCTATGAGAAGACAAGACTTATTTAGCTTTATTTTCAGAACTATTCTGAGAAGGTTTTCACATTTTCACAGTGGTTTCCAGGCAAAAGTGTCAAAATTTACTGCCTGAAAATAAAACTGAAACACAGATGCTGAAGCAACTAGCTAAAAATCACAAGTGAAGTCTGTAATAATATAATGAATTTCTCTTTCCTATGTTTTTGACACAAAAAAAAGATCTTTTTAGCAACAATGTATGCACTAATTAGGTCTATTATTAGCACAGGAAGAGTACATGAAGACTTCAGTCAACACTGAAGGTCTTCTGCTGGGTGCTCAGGTCAACACTTGTCCTGTCTACTGAAAAATAAAGAGTGTAGTTTTATAGGATGATAGGCTAGACTACCCCTCTCTGGCAAAGCTCAGGTGGAAGTAATACTATCACAGTGAATGCCTACTTGAGGATTTGTAAAAAACAAATGCCTTTCATATAGGCATATTCACAGTTCGTTCCCTAAAGCATCTGAAACAAGTGAGCAGGACAAGAGGGTGAAGGGCCCAAGAGAGCAGCAGTACCTGCTTGCAGGGTGAGTGAGTGTCCCAGCTGAAGGTTCCCAACTGTTACATGGTTTGGGCTTTTCTTTTCCAGATTTCAAAATACAAACTAGATATTTCTAGCTAGATCACCAATTCACTAGGCTGTCTTACACAAGCAAAAGTATTCAACATTATGCAAACAGGCAGCCAAACACTTCTGGCAGTCTCAGTTTGCAACCGGAGAGAGCTATTCCTAGAGCAAAGTGACATGAATAGAAGACTCGACACATAAAGCATCCTGAAGACGACAATCAAGGTAACTGAAATTCAGAAAAAGACAGATCTTACTGTCAAACGAAATACAATAAGATGAAATATTACAAACTTAAACATAAGAAATACAAAAGTGAAACATTACAAGCTTATCTTCAAGAAATACTATCTGTCTATTCAAAGATGGGACTCCAGCCTGTCTCTCAATAGTCTTCCTTTTCTTGTCTTCCATCCTCCATCCCATTTCTCTCTTGAAAGAACAGTCTTATTTGCATTTGTGTGTATTGTCACCTGTAGTTTTTACGGGACAGTCTCCTGCCCAACATTTCTCCTGGGCTGCCCTACTCTCAGCAGCGACTGCTCTCTCGCTGATATCCTAGTGTGAATGGGTTCCCACAAAAATAAATCAGCAGGTCTTTGTTATTAAACTCAGAGAGCAGCGCACACATAAGGGGCACTGCAGAAAGTTAGGTGCAGAATTAGATGTGGCAGGAAAGAAAAGGGACAGCTGACTTGGAAGAATCCATAAAGACGGTCCAAACAGTAGAAGAGAAATCATAATAAGAAATTCCGATGATGTCTGGCTCCGATGTCTAAGGGCAGAGGACCTGTGTTTGAATGTTGCGAACATCCAGTGGTAATTGAAATGATCCTTTTTAAAAAAACTCCTGTCTTGTCAAGCTACATAGATTGTGTGTTTTACTCAGCTTGCTATTTAACAATAACACTAAAAGAGGACTCTGGTGAAAACAGGTTGAAGGAAGATGCAGAAAAAGCAAGGAGAATTTAGTGAAGATCCACAGGAATGACTGAACAACTGTGTGCTGGATAAAAAAGACTGTAAGAACTCTACTTCTAGCTTGTGAAAGAGAAGAACAAGTGGTTACACTTGAAGTATTTGTATGGAAAACAGAAATCTAAAAGGGAAAGTTTCTTGTGATTCTTGGAGTTTCATTGTTTGCAAGCTTGGCTGAAATGAACCGAGTTTAGACTCCAGGTTGCAAGATTTTAACTGTGATGGTAACCAGTCATTGGAATTAGAATAACCAATTACTGGAAGCATCACCAAAGACTACAGTAAAACTCCTCTTGATGGTAACTCTTTAACCACTTTTATTTTCTAAAGGAAATAAAATGTAGTCTAGGCAGAAATTAGTTTAAGGAATTCCCTGGTAACTATTGTGGATGTAATCACAGCAGTCCTCTACAATGAGTTTGCTGTCTCTGAATCTATGGAGATAAGGCATCAAGTCATTAGCTACAAAACTGCAAAATTATTTGACTGCTGGAGGCTGTAGGACACTCTGATCCATATTTAGCATTTCAAACTCTGTGAGAGCTGGAAAAGGTTAACCCTGAACTCACGGTTCCGTTCTGGTGAAGTCCACTGTCAGCCCATGCTGAGATATTATCCGGGTAATTAGGTTTGAGTGGGTTGTTCACTTACCCTTAGATGTTGGCATAATAAAATTGAAATGTGTTTAATTTATTCCTTGATCATTTGGTGAAAATCCAAAGTTTGAGAAAAATCCATTTTTGGCCAGTTTTGCTGATTCATTCGTTTAATTAATCAAAATATTTTTTTTAAAAATAAAGTGCTGACTTCTGCAGAACTTTATTTTAGTGTTGGTAAAGGATCATGTTTAGCCTTCTTTTTGAAATTGATTCATGGCCCACTGAAATTTATAGGGGCCATTCATTAACTATAATGAGCTTTGAAATGGGTCCCTCGTGAAAAGGGCTGCTCAGATGAGAACAGATGCAATCATCTTTGGATTTTTAAACCGTACAGCTTGAACTTGAATTGTTTGCATTCACGTTGAAGTGTGCTGACTTAGAAGAACAGGTAATTGTAACAGTTAAATGCATCTGCCTACTAACTTTTACTGATTGCTTCTCTATGAATCCCTCCTGATAACAGATGCATAAATGCAATTCTGCAAAAGTTTGCCGTGGTTGTGTTATATTCAATATTTTCATTAATGACCTAGGGGGGATAAAGCACATACTTATTAAATTTCCAGAAAATGTCAAGTTGAGAAAGACTGGATGCTGGAGGACAGGATTAGAATTCAAAATGACCTTGACTAACTGGATAAGCTGTCTGAAATTCAATATTCAATAGGGACATGCTCTGGGAACTAAACTTAGTGGGGAATGACCAGTTGCACAAGTATAGGCTGTGGGCTAACCATGATAACTGACTAGGTGGCATTTTTACGGAAAGGAAGATCTGAGTTTATGGTTGAATGAAACCTTGACACAAGTCAATAATGTCATGCTGTTGCAAAACACCCTCCTGAGACATGCTAGGCAGGAATATAGATTACAAAACACAGCAAATAATCCTTCTGCTCTGCTCGGCAGTGGCAACGCCTCAGCTAGAGTATGCAACCTGTGTTTGGGCAAAAGACTTCATGAAGGTTATGTGCCATCTGGAAAATGTCCAGCAGAAAACAAGGATGATGATCAGCAAAGATGATTTAGGCTAGATATCAGGGCAAAATAGTCCTTTCAACTTTAAGGAGAGAGAAGCAGACATGGCTCATGGTTAGGCATTGTCAGCATTGGAAATCTTAAAGAACTATTTGAACAAACATCTTTCATGAATGACACTGGTGTAGCTGATCCTGCTTTGAGGATATACAGGGCCACCTCCTTGGGTTTCTTCCAGCCCTCTGATTCAGGAAGGCTTATGCTGTGTGACTGGCTCTGGCAGAAGTCAGAAGAGTCATCTTGCTCACACCTGTGAGTTAGTGAATGGTTTTAGATTTACCCAAGCTCATGTAAAAAATAGAGGATTTCAAAACTTGAATCCACGGACCTATTTTTATGTCTGCCTGGCCTGTTCTTTTCCTGATGTAAAAGGAGGCCTGTTGTTTCAGCAGCACTGTGACTATCAGCTGGGGAGCCCTGCTGTTGCCCAGCCATCAGGGCTTGCTTTTATTGCCACACTTTCTGGAAGGCTTCACAGTCCCTGGTGACTGTTGCAGTTTTTTGGAAAAAGCACTGCATCTCCACTGGTCAAAGAGAACCAGCCTTTTGGCTTATTTGCAGGTTTCACTCAATCTATGTCTTGAGTAGATGCCCTATTTTGAGCTTAAGAGTTGATTTCTTTTGATCTAGTTACAGTATATGAAGGGTGAATGTAAGTTAAAATTGCATGGAGTATCCTCTTTGCAGAAAATGTCATTAGCTTATTTGCCTACATTCCCATTATCTTGAGTAACGTAGTTTCATGATTGTAATGGAAAAAACGGAGATTGTTATATTCAGAAACACTTTTTCAGCTTATTCTCGATGACTGAGGTGAATACTAGTCTTGAGGTTCACTGTTAGAGACTATTTCATATTCTTATATATTTCAGCCTGAATTCAGGGAAATGTTATTCAGTAGCTTTTCTTTGTATCTGAGATAAAACATCTAAGATTCAGATTTAATGTGACTCAGGCTGCCCGAATAATTTTTGGCTTATGGAAAATCATCTTTATAAAGTTTCTATATTCTTTATTAATGTCAAAAGCTAATATCATGTGAATATCTTCACTCTTCTGTTTTAAAGCAACTTGAATCGAGGACACTTCATTCTATTTTATGCATTATACTTTGATGTACTCTGTATCTATCCTTATTTGAGAAAGTTGAAGGTCTGCTTTAGGCACTCCACCTGCAAGTCTAATAAATCCTTTTAGTGAGACTGGCCTGTGTTTATTCTAGGCTTTGCACACCATAGTGTGAATTAGTTCTGGTTCAGTAAATGCTTTTACAAGATATATCTGCCCTAAACTCAGAAGTGGGCCATGTCTGGTATATGCTGTTTAGAAGCACCTCAGGTATTATTACTTACGTATTTCAGCCAAGTTTGCTCTTTATTAAAAAAGATGCACAGATTATTTAGCCATAAAAATTTTAAAGATCTTAAGTGCTTTGATGAATTTGAAAATGTATTTCTAATTTCCTAAACCCATGATTGAGTCATAATTAGACTGATTAGTAATAAAGCAATTACCACCCCACCCCCTCCCCCAAGTAACTTCAGTAATACTGGGGGTCACACAATAAATGAAAACCAAAACCCCTTCAATTTTCCAAACCGTTGGTAAAGTCATGATCTTTATTGAACTGGTGGTGAATCCCTTAGTGCACTGAAGGATTCAACATCACAGGAGATTGAAACTTAAGCACCTATGCAGCCTATTTTTCAGACAGTTTATCGAGTTTGTCAAGAATACATGTTTTATTAACAATTCTTGAACTCTTGCTATGTGCTTGGCATCTGCGGGATTATGTGTGCCTCTGAAGCAGTCAATAGTCCTCCATTACATGTTGAGATTTCCTATTCTGGGCATCTAACTCTGCAGGATACTTCACCACAACAAGTGAACTGAGATTTCTTCCAGAAAATAACCAGAAGGAAAGTCTTAAGAAAATTGTGAAACTTTGATGTTGTTATATGCTGAAAATTGACTGACAAAAATGCTAAAAAAACTATTTTCCCTTCCAATTTTCCTTTAAAGAAGCCCAATTTAGCCTTGAGGTTGTGCACTTAACACTTACTCCATTTTACCACAATGTGTGCCAACCACATTGCCAATTAAATTATAATTTAACTACAAATGAGAAAAATACAGACATTTCATTAGTCACAAAGCTCAAGCTTCTCTGCAAAATGTGACCCTCATGATAAATATTTTTTATTATATTTGCTCCTTACTAACATTTTTCTATCAGTTGGTCTTAAGGTGCTTTACAAATAGGGATAGCTAGGAGTAGTACAGATTTACACAAAGAGAAATTGAAGCATAAGAAGTAAACATTTACGGTGTCCAGAGACAGACAATTCAGGAGGAGAATACAAATCTCTAAAAGGGATCTGTAGCAGTTTAAATTGGGACTGGAAATGGTCAAAGGAATAAATACTAACTTAAATTTGAGCTGAGCTGAGCCAAGAGGTCTGAAACCAGAACAAACTGTTCTACAAATTTTAATTTGTTTAATTTGTGCTTCCAGATCAGGTCCATCACCACAGTCCTTAGTACCAAGAGTTCAGTTTAATGATTTAAACTACCTCTTACAAAAATTAACATAAAAACTAGAACAACAATTTAAGATTATACAGCTAATTAATTATATCTGTCACTGTTAGCTCCAAGGGAGTCTGCTCAATTGCATATTTTATGTAGTAGGAAAAGAGGGGGTAAGCACTTGAGTGAAAAGCTGAAAAATTATCTGCAGCCCACATTCATATTCAGCTTGATATAAAAAGTGTGCATTCATTCTCTGAAGGCAAGAATACTGATCAGGTTAAAAGACTCCTAGTCCTAAATAGGACTTATGTACTAGGAGAAAAAAAAAGGCTGTAAAACCACCAGGTCAGGCAACACCCTTTTGATACTAACTGCTCTTTTTCTTTTTTCCTCCTGACAGCTCATTTCTAAAGAAGACCTCAAGCTACTGATGTTTTATGGCTGTGTTTGTGCATTTACTAAATTAAAATATGCTTCATGTCTTGCCATCACTGCTGGTGAATTCTTATTATTTTTTCATTGGTAACAACAACATGAATAACTGTGCTCAGTGGTGGTGGTGGCTGGTAAGTGATCATAATGCAGGTCTTTCCATTCTGGGCACAGATGAGAGCTTGTTCCACCACCTGAAGAAAAATGAGAAAAGTTATAATGTGTTTACATGATCAGGCAAGAAGTGAAATGGGTTTGAAAGCCTCTGAAAGGCAGCTCTGGATATGCAAATTTAGGCAAATTAAGACTGATAGGATCTATTTCTGCAAGTCTGCAAAGTGTCTCTGTAACATCTCTGTCACTGACTAGATAAGGAAACACTGTGCTTTTGTAAGTCTGCTTCACTAGATAGGTTGCATCCGTTTGGGATCTTGGTGTAATGCCTCTCACACAGGATAACTCTTTGCTGGCAAAATCTGGCAGTTTGCTGACACTTCCACCATGGGGATGGGGAGAGCATAGGCTTCTTCATGAAGATGAGTCTAATGAGCCAAATCAGTTGAGTTTGGTTCAAATGGTCACTGTCTAATCCAAATAAAATTGAGGTCTACAGAGCACTGAGAGGGCACAAAACAATACCAAACTAGGTAATGATAGTCCTTTATATGTTACAATATATTGTAAAGTAACAAGCAGGCCCCCTTGCTTTTCCCTTAAGGTTAAGCGGCTGTGTCATCTCTGTGATGCAACTTCATCAATTATGCCTTATGAATATCAGGTCTGAATTTTCCTGTTACGGGCAAAACCTGAAGGGTTTGTCTATCTGGAGAAATTTACTGCCAGAACTATAACTGCCTTCATGGATATACTTATTCCTTCCATCCCCATGGGGAATTACAGCAGTATAGTTAAGCTGGTAAATTTTCCTCTTTAGACAGGCCCAGACATCTCAAGAAACACTGCTAAATTAAATATTTCTCCTGGGGGAGTAGTATATATACATACTTTCATCAGGTTTTGGTCATACCTACACACACAACAAACAAATTTAAGAGATAACTACCCACAGCTGTGTTACAAGGAGGTTTTTTCCTGCTGTATTCTGACTCATTCATTCTGTAAACCTCAGCCCAGCTTTGGGCAGCATGGCGGTCTGTGACCCTGGGCCCAATTTTGTGAAGCAAAAACCCCTCAGAGGAACGTCTAGAAATATTTTTGCTTGCAAAAAACCCAAGTCCATACTGGGATAATGCAGTAAAGTTGTTAGAAGTGCAAGATAAAATATGGGTAGTTATCTACTGAGAGTTATTTTATCCCTTCTGCAGGAGTAGGACTAGAGTCTGGTGGTAATCCCATACTGCTGTTTTTGAAGCTTAAATGGGTGTTGGAGAAATAGTTGTCTATTTTTTTACACTACATAAATACTGAGGGAGTAACATTAGACCAGCAGCAGAAGATGCATTAAAATTACTTTTTATATCCCACTTACTTCTAAATATATTCTCAGGGGTGATAACCGATCTCACTGAAAGCCATAAGAATTTTCTGTTTAGACTCTTCCGTACAATATAAAAAGATATATGAAGTACGCATAGGCCCACGTGTCCTCAGAAACTATGAATAAAGTGCTGCTCAGTGTGAATTTAGGGTATAAGTATCTTGACTAGAACAGGGCTGTCCACCCAGGAGTAGTCTTTCAAATATAACAGTTGAGCCACACACCAATGCACACCTTGCTCTCGGTCACCTGCTCATGTGCAAACCAGAAATCCTTGGGCCAGATACCTGCAATTGCAGGCTTCATCTGGCTCTCAAGGTGTTAACTGCTAAAACCACCATCTAGATCTTCTCAATGCTAAGGAAACTCATGACTGCCTATCCCTCTGTGTTGGTTTTACCAGCTTTTGCTGAATTTTGAAGGCTCTTGGCATGCATCAGTTTAACCATACTTTTAAGATTTTAATACCTGTCCCAGTTCAAACAAATAAAATCAAAATACTCAGAAAACCTCCCAAATCCCAACAGTCTCCCCTTTATGTATTCTGAACAAAAAGACTTCATACAACATGATTTGTATCCAAGACTTATTTGAACAATTGTAATGTCATTACATAGTGGATGTGTCCAGATAAATTATAAAACACCACAAAATACTACTGTGAAAGAAGGTAGTGAAATAGCTACTTGCATTCAAATGACAGTTAACAGGCTTCAACAAGGTCTACAATGGTTTTAAAAAATTCCTGAGCGCTTAGTTTCATCAGTTCATAACAATATCTTGGATTTTGATTTGCTTTTATGAGGATGGCTGTAACTTCCCTCCATTCAAGGAAATTGGTAGAGGGGTGAAAAGACAGTAAAGAATTACCAATTTGGGAAATATTTCCTGGTTACATCTGGCATCTGGCAAAGTTAAACACACAAAATTACAATAAAGTAGAAACTAAGGATTAATAGAAAGTTCAGAATTTTGAAACCTAAGCATTTAAAAGACAAAAGGGAAGCACAAACAAACTCAGGAAAGTATTTTCAAACTGAAGTAAGCATAGAACCTGCACCAAGACCCTGCATTTACTCTGCAGAGTATTAGTTCAACAGTTTCTAAGCAAGCAGCTGAGGTAATAACCCAACACAGCTGTGTACAGTGGGGTAACATAAGAAACTTGAGGACTGGTTATCCATTTTGTGCTTCCACCGTGGCGAGAGCACAGCTTAGAGTTTCCATCTGGAATATCCACTTTGCATCAAATTGTCCCTGTTGGTCTTAATCTTTCACCTCTTCTTGCACATTTCTAAGGAACAATGTACATTTTTGTACAAGACCACAAGAATTATATTTTCTGAGGGCTTTGCAGTGAAAAATCACAGGTTTTTTGCTTTTCCTTGGAGAAGACAGGGAAGGGTGGATGTTGAACAGCAGCTGTCTCTGTTGGCTGCCATAAAGGCTGTCTCTGTGGCTGCTGAGCAGGCCTGATGCGGTAACTGATTTTCCTTGTTGGGTAAAAGCAATTGGAAATGCCTGGTACATACCCCAGTGAAGTGGAACAGTGACAAGGACAGGAGGGTACACTGGAAGAGAAGACGTGACCAACCCAAGGGGTGGAAGGAGATTTCTAAAACCCAAAGGTCTGGCAGTTGCTGAAGTTGAACCATCTTTTACTAAGCCTTCATCATCCTCCCTGATACAGAGGTTGAAAGTAGCATTTCATTTCCACTTATATCAACTGGAATTATTCCCCAGTAAAATTGGGCTGGTGGTGACATGGTGGTAGTTTATCTGATGCAAACTGGTATAGCTCAATTGTCCTCAATGGAGTCATGCTGAAGCAGAGCAAAATAGCAGCTTTCCTCCTTTTAGTCTGCAACTTGCTGATACTCATTTTTAAGCTGGATAAGGAAAACTGCCTCCTGTTTTCTTACAGATTAGCAATATTAAACTTCACTAGGTTAGTAATAAGTAACAGGAGTAATCATCCTCCCTGTAAGCCCCTCAAGACTGGACAGTAGTTCTCTTTCTTTAGCTGTGGCACTGGTTAGGTAATTCATAATGAAATAATCAGTACAGCAAGTTGTAATTTTACAACTTGCTCTTCCACAGAGCAAAAGAAGTTAAGTGCTTTTCCCTCATCCACAGGTGTCAACAAATGCTAATATGTCCAATTTCAATTTTAAGGGACAAGCCTTCTAGGATAGGGACATCTGAGTGAGATGGGTGCACAAAAGAAATGTGACAGAGCTCTAAACTTCCATCAAATGTGTCCTTTGACATGTGATCAACAATGCTTACATGCGACTTATGTTCTGAAAACTAATAAATCCATTTAAATATTTGCCTGAAAATGCTCATGCCAGATTAAGAACCTATTGCAGACATATGTTTTTAGATAGCTCTGCCATATTCAGATGCCCTGAAGTATTAATCTCACCAAAAGATTTCTGCATTGTCCTTGAAATTCTGGTGTGGGTGTAATGGTGACTAACTATTCTGAATAACCCTTATTAGTGCTTCTTCAGTTTTATTCTACTATAATGAGTCTTTAATTTTAGATCTGAAGATGTATACTTCCAGGAAAAGAATTTGTCCATTTGCATGGAAAATAATGGGAAAAGTTGACCGTGTATGTCTCCATGTAGGGGAATGTGTGATGTCCTTCCTGAGCTAAACGGTTTTAAAACACTCAGATACAACACGATTATGTAACTATGCCAGCCTCTGGGCTCTGAAACTCTGATGATTCAAATAGCATACTACTCATTTGTTGTCTGAGTGCCCATCCTCTATCATCGCTTGAAAATCATACCAAGACACGGTGACTCTGCTATCTTTTTACATAATGAGGTATTATCAGGTCTTCTAGTCACCAATAAAACTGCAGTATGAGGGATGGTGGTGTACGCTAAGTGTAGTTAAAACACCCACTTCTGTTAAGTCATGTTTGTTCTGAACTTTATAGGTTATGAGCTTGCTGTGAAAAAGATCACATTTTCTGGTTATCAAAGGCCACAATGGGATACAGCCTTTTTTTACTAGGTTGTTCCGGCTTTATGTTGCTGATTTCTGCAACATAAAGAACTTTTTACATCACAAAAAAAATAATCTTTCAAACCACGATTTTTCATCACCAGACTCTTAAGGGCAAAGTTCACGGCATCTCTAGCAAACGGGGTTTTTTGTCCTGATTGATAGCAGATCTTGGAATAGTCCTTATTTCAACTGATTTTCTATAGTTAAAGAATCAATAAGAAAAATGCAAGTTTTCAGTAATGGAAGGCAAACATACTATTGCTTTAAAAGGTTTATGAGGTGTAATGCTGTTACTTTGGGGAAATAAACAAAAAGGGAGATAGACAAATAAGTAGGGCATCTCGCAGCAGTGCAAGAAAAATAAATAAAAGGAACACTCCTGCATGGTTTCTGACTGTATATTAAGTATTTTTTTCTCTCAGAGACAAATTCTTTCCAGATTCTGCCTCTTGCCAGTGACTGAAACAAGTCACGACCTATTCCTGCACTAACCCAGTATGAAGCAAGAAGGCATCAAGTCCAGTTTCTGAGACACTGAGCTCTAAAACAGACCAGCAGAATGACATTGTTTTGGGATAGTGACTGAAGTTTCAGAACAAATTTAATTTTTAGACTGTGTGCAGCACAAAATCAAGCCCTTTCACAAAAAATATAACTGAGCAGATAGGACTAGAAAAAAACAATAACCCTTAATACTTATCTTTACTCTCTAAACTCTTCAAATGAGGTAAAGCAGGGAAATGAGTCTTCCACAATCCAAGCAGTTTCCCTATTTTCTGGTTAAAGTGCCACTTATTTCTTTTGTATTCTGATAAAAGTTTAATGAAAACTGATACATTTTGACAGAATAATATATTTTGGCAAAAAACACTCCTGTATTTTTAAAAAGGAAGCATAAAATGATCTTGCTAAAAAATGCCTTCAAAAAGAATTCAGAAAACAGAAATTTTGAAATTTTCTTTGTTTGTTTGTCTTGCTTATGTTTTTGAAGGTGTAGGAGGCAAGGGGATTATTTTGCTTTTTCAAACAACGTACAGAAAGGCAAGTTCATCTATCAAGCAAACAGCTAGATTTGCCTCACTGCCAACTGGAAAGATGGTAAAATACATTGGCAAAACTCAAAGAGATTCAAGTGACGTATAAAAAACCCAGCAATTTCCAGAATTTTGGTTTCCAGAGAATAGCCCAGATTAAAATATTTTTGTCATAGGTAAAAGGGGCAGCAATTGCTGGACTGAAGTGCTGTGGTGTAGCTGTCCCTGGTATTTGGTAGGCTGCGGTTTCTCAGCATCCTTATTATCTCTTGGAGAGATGAAAAAAAAGAAGAACTATCTTTACAATTATCCATCTCTTACAAGAAAAGCACGGAAAGGAGTAGGAAGATACATCCAACTCCAGTTTGCACTCTGAATCACAATTTTTTTGTCAAGTGAGGGAACCTTGGGGCCTGCTGGGTTGAAGAGCTGGGGAACCAGAGGCTGAGGCCCCGGTGAGGCTGGCCAGGGACATTAGAGACAGTTATTGCCCCAGGACCCTGAGGGCAGCCTTCCTTCCTGGGCTGGAGAGGACATGGTGACTGAGGGATCTCAGGAGGTGCTCCAGCCTGTGGCCACGCCAGTCAGAGCGCTGCTGAAACTTCCCCCAAACTAGTTTACAGCCCAAATTTTACCTCAGTGATGCTCTGGCTGTTCTTGCACCAGGACTGCTGAGAGGCAAGCTGGGAGGGGAAGGGGTTGGAGTGGTGAGACCTGGAAAGCCAGGTGAATCTGTGGGGAGTGTGGGATGGGGACAGGCAGGAAGCCACGGGGTTGATTTGGTCACGGGTGATGAGAGCTATAGACACCCGTAAGCAAGGTCTGCAAGGAGAAACTGTACCAACAGCACACAATGGATACCCTAAAAAGAAACGAGTGCTCATAGTGGGTGACTTTCTGTTAAGGGGCACTGGGATGCCCATCTGCTGACCCGACAGGGAGTCAGGTGAGGTGTGCTGCCTTCCAGCAGCTGGAGTCAGAGACATTGCTGAGTGGGTGCCACAACTTGTCAAGAGCACAGACTATTATCCACGGCTACTCTTTCATGTGGGCACAAATGACACTGCAAGCCAGAAGCTGGGCAGAATCAAGGAAGACTATAAAGCCCTCGGGGTGCAAGTGAAAAATATTGGTGCCCAGGTTATCTTTTCCTCCATTTTACTGGTCAGAGGAAAGGGGGCAGCCAGAAACAGATGTATAATGTAAATCAACTTCTGGCTTCATGACTGATGCCGTCATGAGGGTTTTGGCTTTTATGACAATAGGACATTCTTTGGTGACTATAACTTATCAAAGAGAGATGAGATCCATCTTTCAAGAAGAGACAAGAAAATCTTTGGCAGCAGGATGGCCAACTTGGTAAGGCAGGCTTTAAACTGAAGGACTCAGGGGATGGGGTCCAAAGTGGCAACGTCAATGCCATTGTATCCAAATGGGGAATAAGCCAGGCCAACCAGAACAGTGACAAATGTTCTTTAGCTGTGCAACTTGCTGTAGGTGAACCTGCTTTGGCAGGGGGGTTGGACTAGGTGATCTCCAGAGGTCCCTTCCAACCCTGACTGTTCTCTGATTGTGTGTGAGAGGTTCCCCATGGCAATGGCCCAGTTTGGCAGATAGCTGGGGTGCCCGAGGGTCGGGGTTACGCTGGCACCAGTATGGGTCTCAGCAAGGCTGCCTCATCCTTTGATGGAAAAAAGGAGGAACAAAGTTATTTCTTAGCCTAATTGTCCTTTTAAAACAACATTGCCAACATCAGTAGACTCATTCCCAGGGCAAACGAGGACAAAAAGTGAATTTCATAAGCTTTCATTTTAATAGCCAGCTACTAAAAATGCTTCTCTGTTCACTAGTGGCCTCTCTCTTGCCTTGTGCTTATCTGCTGTGCTTGTCCACTGATGTTATTCTCTTTCCCGGCTCTGGGTGGTCATATTACTCCAACATATATCTCTGTCTGGATCAAGATGTATTTACATTTAGCACTTAAACATTTTTAACATGGCAAACTTCTCTGCCAGGCACTCCCCCTCTTGGGGAATTATTTAAAATTTTTGATCATCTGCCTGTCAGATATGTCTCACCTACATTGCCAGTATCTTCCTAGATATTACTAGCATATATGATTAGGCACAACAAAAGTAAATACAGTTTATTGCCAGCAGTATGACACCAGAATCAGACAGGATCCAAAAATGTGTCATCCACAGAAAAGTCTTGGATCAAAATGCAGACTGTGCCTAGGCTTTTCATTTTTCAGTTAAAAAAAATATTTCTACATATTTTACTAATTACCACAAAATGCAAAGTGGTAAGGGGACAGAAGGGATGCCTGAAAAGGGGATAAACAAACACTGACAAGCTGAGAAACTTTTTTCGGGTGGTTTCAATTTAGCTATATAATTCTTAGCAAGGTACGCTTCATATTCTCCCAAAAAAGGTTCAAATCCTTTCTTCCAGGCTAAAATTTACTCATGTGCTTGACACACTAGGTGCTGTCAGAGCACTTCCAGGCATATCTTGCATTTTGGGTGTGTAAATATACTGGGCACATGGTTGTGGTGAGTTTAAATATTCTAGCCATCTTCACGCTGCAAAGATCTCTGAGGCCTTGACACGCCGCTTCTCTATCTGCCATCTCTGCCACGTGTACCAGGATGTGCATGTCCTTGGAGGCAGCAATCGGATATCAGTGACTTGGTCATTTTTCAGGATCTCAATCCTATAAGACAATTTTGTGGTAGGTCCTGGGCAAAACCTCACAGATCTGGCATAAACAGACCTCTGGGTCGAATTGAAAGTGAGGAGAAACTTCATAGGAACAGCTCTCCATGTTGCAAGTTCTTCATGGCAAGTTTTGGCATTTGTTACAAAAGGCCATTGTGGAAATTGGGGCTGAAGTGTTTCGAGAGAGTCTCTGGTGTTTTAAAGAATACAGATGTAAACGAGAATTTATTTCCTTCTACTCAGAAGGCGATTTGTCTTTCTGATAGTGAAATATTCTCCAGGATATGAAGGGAGGTGTAAATCTGCACACTCTTAATAAACACATATATGTTTATTAACTTATAAGACTTGCATGAAAACACCCTTCACAGTGAGTCTCACATGAACAATTAGATACACCCTCAACTGGAATCCCTCAGTACAGGGGAAATACAGAAAATCCAGACTGAATCCTTAACAGGACCCACCTATCTCAGCTCTATCCTAAGTCTTTCTGCAATATCCACTACTAGTAAACATAAATCAATTATCAAAACTCAACATCATCTCCATTTGGAAAGGAAGTGAGTACTGTAAATGAAACAGCTTCAGCTGTAGATGTGGTCCATACACTGTGCACAGTAAGGTGCACCACATACAGATTGCATGTGTAAGTGGAAATACACGTAATATTGTCTACTGCTATATCTTTCCCACTGCTCTCACCAGGGGAGCTGTACAAGAAGTGATGAATTATCATGCAGGTGCAGTTAGAGGCAAATGACTCATTGCCGAAAACTTGTAAATGTATTTTTTAATACAGAGCACCCACCACTACAGATCTGCTCTGGTGAGACCCTACCTGGAGTACTGCATCAAGCTCTGGAGTCCTCAGCACAGAAAGACTTGAACCTGGTGGAGTGGGTCCAGAGAAGGGCCACAAAAATGATCAGAGAGATGGAACACCTCTCCTGTGAGGAAAGACTGAGAGAGTAGGGGTTGGTTCAGCCTGGAGAAGAGAGAAGGAGACATTATTGCGGCCTTTCTGTACTTAAAAAGGACTTACAAGAAAGCTGGGAACAGACTTTTTATCAGGGCCCGTAGTGATAGGACAAGGGGTAAAGGTTTTAAACTGAAAGAAGGTAGATTCAGATTAGATATAAGGAAGAATTTTTTTATGGTGAGGGTGCTGAAACACTGGAACAGGTTGCCCAGAGAGGTGGTAGGTGCCCCATCCCTGGAAACATTCAAGTCAGGTTGGATGGGGCCCTGAGCAATCTGATCTGGTTGAAGGTGTCCCTGCTTATGGCAGGGTGGTTGGACTAGATGACCTTTAAATGTCCCTTCCAATCCAAACTATTCTATGATTGTATAATTCTATAACCCCTCATTCTGAACAGATCTTGTATGACCAAAGCTCCTGTGGAGTTTATTAATTGATTTAATATTTAATTTTGTCAACAAAATTGAAAAAACGAAAGGGATGATTGCAAAAAGGATGAAAAAGACAATGCATACAACTTCAGTGCTTCCAATAATGACTGAGATCACTCAGGTTGATAAGACCTGATTGTCTGAATAATTTCTGACACATACAGCATCTGTCGATTTTCTTTATTCCTTTTCTCAGAAGTATTCTTTTGTTAATGAAATGTATGTTCTTCATAGCTTCAGTTGCTACCTTTGGTGAAATAGGAAAAACAATCACTCAAAACAAGCTGGAAAAAATGTCAGTCATTCTTTCCCATGACATCTTGCATTGATGTTTTCTTAGGAAGGGTTGGAGTATTTTATAGCTGCTGTACCAGGTACAGGAAAAGAAATATCCTATTCTTTGAGGTTATTTGACAGAGAAAGAAGGGAATGTGCCTCTTTGCAGAGTGCTCCAGCAATGCACCATGGTTTTTCTCTCTCTGTAAGACAGATGCTCTAGCTCTAACTGTGATGTGTGTCAGGAGGAAATCCACTGTACAAGGTTCCTTGTCAGCCCCCAAGACTTACACAAATTATCTTGGTGTTTGTTGACTGAGTTTGGCTTGTCTCCTTTAATTCTCTGCAATAAATCCTTGTGGGTTTTGTGAGTTTTAATGTGTTCTTTATAGAAAATAAAGTGTATCCCCGAATGGGAGACAATATTATCAACTTTGCATAAGATGTATAGGAAAAATATGATAGTTATTGGATTATTTGTATTACTGTATTGATATCGTGCATGCATCATTGTGGTAGCTTCAAGAGCTTCATTTACAGGACCCCACTGTGACAAGTCTAGTAAAGATGAAGAGGAAGGGTGCTGTATAGAAAACATACCTTAACAAGGCCACAGCACAGATCACAGTACCTTTAAATCCTGAAGATCTGGAATGGTACTGGCTTGTCTTCCCTAATGACTGCAAGTCCTTTTTCATCCTGGTTGGCCATGGCACTTAGTGATATGATCTGCAGCATTCCTGTGACAGTGAGCACAGATGCTACAGAAAAGACCAGTGGTTACTCATATATAAAAGAGATAATGACAGAAAAACCAGAGATAGAGATTTTTTATGTTACAGCTCCAAGTCTTGTGCCAGTAAGCTATAATAAGGTAATCTAAAAAAAATACTGTTTACCATTGTGTATTAAATGAATTTTAAATTTCATCCTCTGGCTCACAGCACGCACTATAAGAAAACAGTGAAATGGAGAGGAGAAAAATAAGAGGCCATGAGCATGTCAGAAAAGTCATTCTCCATGGGCTCATCTCCCTTGACAGAAATGTGTATTGCAATCTGTCAGTTAGCTAGTGACCATTTTTTTTAAACACTCCCCCAGGCTGTGTGCATCTGCAGTCTGTGTGCACAGAACTGCTCGTCATGTGGAGCTGGAAGTGATATGTTTGGAGGACAGAATCACACTACCGTTGTTAAGACACTGAGATTTCACAATTTCTCTTCTCCCATTCTGGTTTGCAGTTTAATACCAAACTTTGAAAACTAGTCTGTCCCAGGATTTTATATTAACTGGTTTCAGTTCAGACTGGAATATAGAATTAAAACACAAAATAAGCAAATTAAATATAGCTCAAAGTTGGTCCAAATCAGAAAATTATTGTATTTTTCAGTGATTAAAAAAAAAAATCACTATAAAAATGTTTAATACTACCCAAAGTTTGTTCTTCTCCTTTTTTTAGTTACTCAGTCTTCTTTGAGTGGTATTTGCAAAGCTGAAGTTCATTTTGAACTGAAAATACTGTTTTGAAACAGAAAGTTTCAGCTTGAAAACGCCAAAACAAAGTGTTCTGACTTTTCCAAATTCCTCTCTTCCCTTTTCTATCCCTTGCTATTTGCTGGATTTAAGAAGTTGTTTTGATTCTTGAGAAACAAGATTGTATGGGTAGATTTACTGTTTTCATTTTTTTTTAATCTATTATCTCTCTGGGATGGGTTTCTGTAACAGTTCAGTTGAAATACATTCATTCATGCATTCTGTTTCCTTCCTTCTCACTGATTCCTTGCTCTTTTTGGAATGGGGCTAGTCTGAAATCTTATCCCCAAGTACACTTAAACTTTGGGGAACCTTGAAGTTTGGCTTCCCTCACTGTAGTTGGCTGACCTCTTAATTCAAGATCTGAGAAGACTCAACCTTTTGGAAAGTTGTGGTGCAAACTTCAAACTTCACAGCTCAATGCCTATTGCCTCTTCATCCTCTGAGCTTAATTGGAATTTGTTTTGGTTCAAATACATGCACCCTGCATTGGGTTCTTGCAAGTACAGTTTGGGTTTACTCGATTGCTTTCCCTCCTGTCTAAAACCTGCCTTTTTTTCCCCCAAGTGTGAATCATTGCTTGTTTTGCAATGGTTTACTATAGAAATATGCACTCTGTAGTAAGTTTGATGTGGTTAATATACTTTAAGACTGACCCATATTTAATGTCAATGTTAAACTGACACAGAAATGCCAGAAACAGACACAGCATTAGATTTTTTTCTCTTTCTCTGGCTAACCTTGTCACCAAAGCTCCAGTATTATTTTTTCTTTATCAAAAAGGGGGGTTTCCTATAAGAACAGAATCAGGCAGAGGGTGAGGGGAGAGGGAGAAGAAAAGGGGTTATTCAGTGTGTAAGAGAGGCCTCTTCTCTCCTTCCCACATTATTATTAACAAAATCTTCAGTGTCTGCAAGTGCATCTGTTTGCACATGAAAAAACCACCACATGCATTAGTTCAATAGTGCTCTTGCTAATTAATGTGAACACTTACACATGCAAATCACATTAACTATCAGTTTGTGCATGCAATTACTTGATTTATGCATGCAAATGTCCATCTGAGGCCAGATCTTAACCTATTGTAAACTGGCATAGCTCCACTGACTTCAGTTAAACTCTGCTGATTTATATTTGCTACAGAGTTATTCCATGGTGTTTTTGCAGCCAAATTTCATTCTTGGTGATATTACAGATGCAGTTACAGACTTGCTTTAAAAAGTTGACCTTTTGCATTCTTAGTAGTGGCAGTATCTGACTCTAATGATGGCCTGGATTTTGCATTTTATTCCAGTTCTATACGCTGAACCTCCTTTTTCTCCCTATGAGCTCTGCCCTGTCTATAAATCTTATTATGCCCTGCAACCTGCAGTCTGAAAGGAAGGAAGGTCAGCAATTAGCCTTTTCAAAATGATGGCATGTTAGTGTAAGGGCTTTGGGTGGTCCTATATATCAGATTGACTTTTAGTTACTGATCAATTGAAGATCAATTATGGGATACAATGAGAAATTAGATAGCCTGCTGGTCTGTTAGTATCTGGATAAGGCTGATTCCAAGGATGGAGTGGAGTGAAGGTAACTGCAAAATGAAGATCTGGAAAAGGCTTCATTATTCAAATATTTCTCCAAATTAAACTTCACTCTAACAGCGAGTAGGCTGTTTTGATGCAGGTGTTGATTCCAACTGAGAGTACTTTCATTGTATCACTACAGTCCACACTACACTTGTTCAGGGAACTCTGTGGTCCGAATGACTTCAACATAGTCTGAAAAAAAAGGTTTTAGATAAAACTAAAGTGCCTTCTACAAGTTTAAAGAAAGAACTTCAAAATCATTACTAAAAACTTTTCACTGGATGTATTGCAGAGCTCATGAAATATAGAATCTCTATTTTCTTGACCTCAGAAAAGATTGGTCTGACCCTAAAGACTACAAAGATGCTCCATTGCCTCCAGTGAGTGGAGGAACAAGTCTTTTAAACAGAAGTTGGTTGCAAAGTAACCAGAGGATGATTTAAGCTCTACTTCCAGAACCAAATGTAGCAGGTAATTTCGTTATGGCAAATACTGTTGGGCTGTAGATACACAGGAATACTTTTTCTCCAACTTCAAGCCTTTGTTGTTCTGAGCCTGCAGCCTACATTGCTGCCCTGGCCACATTTGTACGCATGGTCATTCCCACCCAGGGAAATGCATGCCACTGGTGTACCATGAACACCTTGTAAATGGCTTTTAGTAAAGTGTCCATG
>NW_009607076.1:0-8221 GCF_000690535.1 Cariama cristata | reverse complement strand
TGAACCTGGCACTGAGAATGGCCAGAAATGAACTCCCAGAATAATCATCAGTGCTGGGACACAAGATGAGGAGACATATACGTGATCTTGGAAAAAATGATTGCTTTCAGCCAGATTTGCGTGATTAGTCCTAGCTGATGGAGCTGGCAGAATTAAGGATGAAAGGAGCAGCATGAAACGCAGGCAGTGACAGGAGCCTCAGAGACATGTGGAGGACAAAGTCCAGGACGAAGAGCCAACAAGCTGTGGAAACACCTCCTGTTTTCTCCAGCAAGGCCCAGATTCAAAGCAACTTGCAGCTGTGACACTTGGAAATCCTGAGGAAAAATGGGAATCTATGCATGTTGCAGTCAGATTTTTCAGGAGCAACACGCAGACGAGGTCTGTGGAATAATCAAAGTGACCTTCTAGAAGATCTGATGGGGAAGCAATTTTAGCATCCAGAGGTGACTAAATATATCTTTCTGCTCCCTGGCAAGCGAAAGAGCTATTTTGTCCATGAGCTCTGCTTCTTAAAATTACTACTTGATTTACAGCTGTTAAGTCATTTTAAGGACCTGATTAATCATTTGCTTTTGGCAGGCAGAGTTATGACTGCTAAAAATAAGGAACAATGTCTTGTGTCTTAATCAGCAAAATGGGGATGGTGGCCAAACAGGGGAGATTCTTGCAAACTTTTTGTACACGTGTGTGTATGACGTGTGTTGGAGGTAAACATACACTAACTGCAACTGCAACATGCTTGGTTAATTGAGCCAATTATTGAAAGAAAGATGAACTCCAATCCCACTGCATTTTAGTGCCATGATTGGTCAGGGAAATTGTGTGAGAAGATGATGTTTAGTTGTGGATGTACTTAGCAAAGCGCTCCTCTGAAACTGACAGGTGCACCAAGAGATAGGTAATTAGCAAATGCTTCAAGTATTAATTATTTTTTCTTTTTTTCCTGTAGAAGATGATACAATAAAATTGAACTGGACACGAGCAGAATGTGAATCAAGCTATTTCCTATTAATTTTTTTAATAAAATGAGGAAGTTTTGTGTTCATTAGTGTACTTAAGAACAACCCATCTAAGTAAGGCTTTAAATGCTATACGTCTGAACATTGTTAGAATTTCTCCCACTTTTCTATAATGAAATCCTTGCAAGAAAACAACTGTTTACATGCTATATTTCACTTTTACACTTGTAGGCACTCTGCTATTTTGCAAGTGGTATATACCTTATTGCAGTAGCCTGTAAGAATAGAATGTTACAGGTAAATACTAAAGGGACTAGATCAAGACAATTGCACAGCCAAACACTTCCTCACCTCTCACGCCATGATCTCTTGGCTGTGAATACTAAATCCATCACAGTTTAAACAAGCAGAATAGAAACTGCGGCTTTGACAAGTTATTCCCTTAAACTTAAGAATTACCTGCAAGATTTAAGTGATTAGCAAAATATCACCAAGCTAATGGAAAAGACATTGGGTTCATTCTGAGTTGCCTAATTATCAGTCTTTGTTTAAACAAAAAGTAAAAAGACAAAAAAAATTAATATTGGCTTAGGAACTCACTAAAGAGTGCCGTAGTTGATGAACTTTATACAGTTCTCAGTCACAGTCTTGACAGCGGAATAGTGAAGGGAGGAAAACACTATATGAATTATTATTTCCAGACTGAGAATGAAGACTCAGCATAAAATTTTCCAAAGCAGTTGTGTTGTAAACTCTGTAAAAGTCATTGGGATTTGATGTGCATTTTGAAAGAGCACCATCAGTGTGACAATATGGACTTCGTTAGTTCCAACTGCAACCATGGAAATAAACTTGTGTTGAATACACAGTCTAGCCTAACTACTGGGCTAAGATAAATATTTATGGTATCAAACTCGTCACTGTAATAGGGTTTGGCTGTTTGCTCTGTTAGAAAAATGGTAAAACTTGCAATTTGAATTAAACATTTACAGACAGTACTTTTACGGAAACTGTTTCCCACAGATCAATATTTAGATGAAATCCTAAAAAGCAAGCACAAATTAAATGAGAATGGTGATGAAAAGGACTTTTCCAGACCATGTGCAATACATGTTGGGGAAAATTTTTTTTAGGTTTATATTAACTTGACTTTTTTTCTAACAGACTGATCAATAAAATAAATTCACTCTTGCCAACAGGAGTATTAGGATAGGATGTTCTGATGAAGTTAGGATACTGATTTTAGAAACAGATTATGTTTACATAGAGTATTTCCATAGAAAAAAAGTAATAGTAACAAGGAATTATAAGTAGCTTTGTTTAAAATACGCAGTCATTATAGTTTTGCTTAGATCTCACAGGAAGATTTCTACTGTACGAATCTAACAGTCTAAGTTATGCTTATCTACACTGAATACCTGTGTTTAAAATACACCTAGACACACATGTAGGTACACATTTCAGCCACACACAGAAAAACTGTTTATGCACATATTATTTTGGAATATACTTGAGTGGTTTCTTGACCATTTGACTGTCCTATGCGAGACTGTCTTATAGCCAATTTTCAGCTTCTGGGTCGTCAGTCTTCCTTATTCTATAAGTGCTATTCTACAAGTACCTGAGGATCCTGGTGGATGACATGATGGACATGTTGAGCAGTGTGCCATTCCAGCAAAGAAGGGTAACAGCAGAGGGGGCTCTTAGTGAAGAAGTGCAGCCAGCAAGTGGAAGGAAGCCATTATTCCCCTCTATTCAGAAACTGAGAGCATGTCAGAAGCACTGTGTCAAATTCTGGGCTTCCCACTGCAAAAAAAGACATTGACATACTGAAGTGAGTCCAGCAGAAGGCTACGAAGATAAAGTGGGCTCTGGAGCACACTGTGTACGAGAAGCTACTGAGATACCGAAAGACACAAATTTACTCAGTTGGGAGAAAAGAAGCATGATGGCTATTGTCTACAACTAGGTAATAGGAAGATATACAGAAGATGGAGCCAGAATTTACTCAGAGATGCACAGCAAAAGGATGACAGGCAAAAGACATTAACTAAGGAAGGGAAATTCTGACTGAGTATTAGGAGTATATTCTTCACAGTGGGGTGGCCAAACGCTAGCACAGGCTGCCCAGGGACGCTGTGGGTTCACCATTCCTAGGGCTATTCAGGGCTTACCTGTACAAGACCCTGAGCAACCTGATCTGGGTTCATAGTTAGCTCTGCTTTGAGCAAAGGCTGGATCAGATAGAATCACAGATTAGTTTAGGTTTGGGCTGTGAGTGTCTTTGTGTTCAGAAATACTTTAGTTTGCACTAGGGCATGCTGGAAAAAGGCATGATTTAGCAATATAAACACAACAATTTATAGTCAGAGACTTCAAGGATTCACTTGTAGGAGTAAATAAAATGAGCAAAAGCCTCACATCTTCCTGAGACATAATGAAGTGTACTCTTGGGAAAATTTCTTCACAAATACACTGTAAATGCTCAGTCATTAATTCTACATGCTTTGTAAATGGGAAATGTGCCATATATGTGCTAGGGCTGACTATATTGTTGAGAAAATTATCAAGAACCACTATTTTGAGTAGCAGGACTCAACACTCTTTTCCTGAACCAAACATGACCAGATTCAGGACCAAATGTAGAAACCAAAGCCATAATCTTTTTAAGTTGGGGGATTAAAGATCAGAGAAGTGACAACATCAATGTTTAATAAAGGATCAGTTTAAGAAACAATTCTAGCTGATATTTCCCTGTAGTATGGATAATCAAAGACTATCAAAGGTACTTACCGGGTCATTTCAATGAATTTATTTTTGCAATTAAGTTATGGGAAGAAAAGTCACTTCTTTGCTTGTTGTTACACCTTCAACAAGCATGATAGAAGACAGGGGACTGAGCACCCGTCAAACTGTCGTCAGTGCTCACAGCCCAATAAATGACCATTCACACTTGTTTAATGTCAGTATCTTCAGGCAATAAATTTGGGATTCCTATAAAATGGAAATAAGAAATTCAAGAAATATTTCCAAATTACAATTATTTCTACTTTTTTGAGGTTAACTGATCTGAATGTTGTCTTCAGCATGTGCAGGAAGAATCAAACAGAAGAATCCTGAAGCAGCAGACAACAAGGTAGTTGCGAGGGTGAGGAAACAGGTTTGAATCATTCTGGAGTGTTGCCTCAGGACCACAGGTAACAGCAAAAGCCACCTTAATAACTGTGCTGAATCAATGACACTAATTTTAGAAAAAGGAAACAGTTCTCGTGACTGTTACAGAAATAGTCTTTGATGCATTCTTCTGAAGAAGTGATGTCAGTATGAAAGGGGAAGTGACATTCACCAGTCCAAAGGGATCTCCACAGGTCATCCAGTCCAACGTGTGCTCAGAGCTGGCTGCTCGGGGCCTTGCTGCTTGGGTCTTCACTGACTCCAAGGATGGAGATTCCACAGCTACAGTGTTTGACAAATTTTTATCCTCTTCATGGTAGGTATTTTAGAGTTCAATGAGATCTCTGGACCTATTTAGCCAGTGTAAATCATTACCTTTTGAGGGGCTGGTTCTTCATCTTCTTATTATGGAGCATAATTTCCCATTTGCTCTTGTCACCTTAAATGGTGACAGTTCTATTCGATTTCAAGCTGTTGATGCTGAATGAATCCTTAGGATCTTCTGTGGTCATTATTTCTTCCGTAATCAGCCATTCAAACTAATTCAAAGAGCATAAGACAAGAAAAAATTTCGATCAATGAGAAATGTATTGTGTTGATCACTGTGGCTGTGACTGTTTCTGTTTGTAGTTTCACATAAGTACTCCGGTTTTCTGTTTTAGATTTTTTCATCTGATCAAACTAGATACATTTCTCAAAGCTATTGCTATGTAAGGTTACAAACATTTCCGTTAGTCATTAGAAAATCTACATACAAGTCTACAGTATAAAAAAAGGCAAATATGTTGCTTCAAGCCCTAGGAAAACTATACTTGTTTTCCCTCAGAGAAGTTAATTCTGTGTAATTTTGAAAGGTACCTGCAAGCATCCATTGACTACAATGACAGACTCAGCATCTTTTCAAATAGCAAAGTTTGCAAGAAAACAATAGATTCCTACATGCATTGACAACTTTTAATTCCATTTTTTTGAATGCTTTGGCAAACTCTTGAGGAAATGTGTTTGGTGGCTGCTGTGATTTGTGGGTGCATCTTTGTCACTGTCTACAGTTTTACAAAGCTACCATTAAGGTCAAGTAGAGCAAGATTTCACCCTTAAAACTTTGCAGTCATTTCCTTTGTGAGTCCTTCTAGTTCCAGCCACCTCCTCCACACACAAATAGCTAAGTTAGCTAATACTAGATAGTATGCCCAAAAGGCTGCCTGGTCATAACACACTGCCAGCAACCACAACTGATCAGATTCTATCACAACACACAGAACCACAACTACCAAACGGGTTACATGGCATTCATGGGCAGGGCCACATAAGTGTATGTTCTAAAGACATTTTACAGAGCATAGCTTTTAAACTGTGCTTTAGTAACCCCCAGGAATTCAGTCCCACTATTTTTACTGTCCATTTTAACTTGGTTATGTTAAATATTAAATGTCTCAAATTATACTGCTACAAATGGTCAGTGAATTGACAATACGTTGGGTCAAGACTTTGTCTCTCCTATCATGCTGCCAGCACTCTTCTGCCTGTCAGCATTGACAATTGCTCAAACCTGGTTAGATGACATGGTGGAGAACCTGCCCATACCTGGCCTCCCTCTACCTTTCCTACGCTTTCATTTGTACTTTTCGTTTTGCTGTTGGAGGTAGACCAGCATGGGAAAAATGATCCAAACTGTTAATATCTCTGCACAAAAAAGTACTACCTGGCATGTTGGGGATTTTTGTGATCTCCTATTGCTTTTGTTTTTAGTTTGGCTCCTACAGCACAGGTAGGGCTCAGAGCTACAGCTTCAGCTGCTGCTCTTGTCTTTACAGCCCACTCTGAACTGTGGAAACCTTCACCCACACTTCTATCTGAGATTACAGCCATGGTTGCCGCCAGGAGATTGCAGAGGAGCAATACAGAAAGATGCAGCCTTATCTGGAGGTGAGTTGATTTTGGAGATGCCTCAGTGCCTGGCAGCACTGAGAGTACAGCACCCAAAGGTTTTCCCACTGAGTGCCACGGCCTAGCTGTTCGGTCACTTGGTGCTTCTGCATCTGTGCTTAAGTGTCACTTTAAAGCATATGCCAGATTATTCATGATTCATGAGCTAAACTATGTTTTAAAGATAATTTGAGACATTCACAAATAAACAAACTCACCATACTGCATAAAAGAAACCAGTGTTTATAAAATTGCAGAGTAACAAATGCATCTGTGCATGGTCATATTTCCAGCTCTTGCATATAAAACTGTGCTCAGTGGGGATTTGATCCATGATATATCATCGTGCATATTATGATTATACAAATAATAATTGTAATAATAACAAACATACCTGTGAGGTTGCAAGTGCATAATATTGCTCCTTTTTCTCCATCAGCTCTGTGTGTGTTCCCATTTCAGCCGCTGCGGCATCCACAATGCCCACTGTTACTTCTGCACTCTGAGCGGTGGAAAGCCGATGAGCAATAATAACAGTAGTCTGACCTCGCCTGGCCTGTAAACAAAATACCAAACTGTAATTGATGTTCCCTGTTGCTGATGGTTTAGAGTAATTCCTCTAATTTGTCATATTGATACTGCTGTTACATCCCATTGATGTAATTTGCTGAACATTCGTATAATCCATGATTCTCTCACAAATGACTTATACTACAACCTGCTCCTTTCCCTGGCAAGCTGGAGAGATAACCTGCATTCCCTTTTGGCTTATTTTGCTGCTTTTGCTTTTCTTGGATATATCTTGGTTTTTTAAATGCTGTTGAAAAGCCCAGCCATGAGGTTCAAGGTTGGGAGCATTTCCATAGAGACTGGCTTACTGGCAGAGGACACATCTGTTTTGCTCCCAAGGTCCCACTGGTTCTAACAGCATGACACCAGCTATTTGCCACTAGTAAACATCACTCAGCATTATCTGGCTGAAAGCAATGTGTTTGCCTTAAATAGGTAGCTTTGGGCCTCCATTACCACACAAAAAACACAGGGTTTATAATTTGGTAATTTACGGAGGAAAGCTATTCACATCACCTAAGTGCAGATGCCAAATTTCCAGGAACAGACAAACATACAGGTTAGTGCTTGCAGTCTGCCTATATAACCAAAGAAGACAGGCAAATACTTCTTTCAAAATGTCTCTGACTCAGCTTCCTTCTGAGTTAAGTGTGGCGAGTTAAACACTCAGAAAAGTTAAGCTGTCTGGAGTGTTACAGCGAGGGTTTGTCGGCTCAGATGGTTATTGCATGGTGCCAGCCCCCAGCTAGATGAGCCAAGTGGAAATCATCGTTTCAGTGGTGGTGAGGTGGAATATATGAGAATATTGTCACAGAAGAACAGTGGGCAGCTTTTTGCCATGAACGGGGAAATAATCCTTGTCCTTGTTACAAATCTATCGTGGAAAATGACAACTGTCACTTGTGTTTTCTCCTTGAATTTATATTATATGCATGATTTGAGAAAAGAGAAATGAGGGTTATATCAATGACAAAGCACTTACTTTTCCTAGTCCACTGTGGACTTATGTCTTGCTTCCTGTGTCATCTAGTAAGAGAATTTTAAAACTGCACACTGAAGCTCAATCAATAACTGTTCCTGGTTTCTGACCCTCTTTCAATGACAATGGTAGCACTTTTCGAAAAGTAGAGTATGAGATCTATCATCTCTTGCACTGTGAACAAATAATTTTTAATAGCACTTGAATGAGCACAGCAATAAATGGAAAGTTCCTCTTTGATTTCTGTAGAGTTCGAGCTGCAAAGAAATGGGATCTAAAACTAATGTTTCCTTGCTATGTGACATTTCCTCCTAGAAACTGAGTATCGGTGCAAATCCACCCTAATTCAGAGTGTTTTCCCACTGACTTAACTAAACACCGTGAGCAGGTCCCCCTGGCAACAGTAGCGACATTTATGAGCCTCAAGGTATCCTTGTGGAAAGCATCTTGCTGAAGCAGGGCGCTCTGCTTACAAAAACGGATTTTGAAAGCTGTAATTTCCAATTTTGGCACAAGGTGGCTGCAGAAAACCAGTGTTTGGTTTAAATGGACCACCACCCCACCCCATCCCCTGTGTTTTACTGGTTTTAGAGGGGAGGCACATGTGACC
>NW_009607075.1:0-385 GCF_000690535.1 Cariama cristata | reverse complement strand
GATCCAACGACCGTGACCCCAGCGCTGACGTAAGCCAACGACCGTGACCCCAGCGCCCATCGCCACGACCTCAACGCCAACACAGCCAACAACCGTGACCTCAGCGCCCGTAACCACGACCCCAACGTTCTCAAACCCAACAACCGCGACCCCAACACTCATAACCGTGACCTCAACGCTCAAACACCCAACCACCACGACCTCGACACCAACGCACCCAACAACCATCACCCCAACAGCCGTAACCGCAACCCCAACCCCAACACACCCAACTGCCGTGACCCCAACGCTCACACACCCAACCACCGTGACCCTAACGGTCATCACCGTGACCTCAACGTTCTCAAACCCAACAACCACGGCCTCAACACCAACACACCCAACC
>NW_009607074.1:17005-17309 GCF_000690535.1 Cariama cristata | reverse complement strand
CGGTGTCCCTTCTGTGTGTGGGCGGTGGGAGATTGGGGGCCCCCTGAGAGATCCCGATGCTTTTAGATCTAGAAGAGGGGTGGACCCCACCCCAATCTTCCTTTCCTAGGGCCAAGCCTCCCCTGTGAGACACCCCCCTATTTCAGGCAGAGGGCGTGGGGAAATCCGAACCTGCCCCAGCCCCCAGGTTGAGGGTGCCCACTGACCTCCAGCCCTCCGGCGGGGACCAGCCCATCCCAGGGGCTTCCTGGGGCTAGGTGATGGCTCTTGCAGGCAGGCCCCCCCTTCACATTTCTTTCTTTGT
>NW_009607074.1:16215-16945 GCF_000690535.1 Cariama cristata | reverse complement strand
GCTGAAGTTGGTGCTTGCTGCCATCTGCCCTGCATGGAGAAACTGCCCTTTCTGTGACTGTGATTCTGGAGTCGCCAGTGCCTCCTGTGTAACTTCATTATTTTATTGGTATCACTTGGTTTGTGTAGTCTGGCAGTGAAATCTTTCTGCCTTTATGGATCTCCCAGGATTTGGTGTTGGGAATGCCAAGATCAGATGAGTGAGGTGAATGCTATTGGTGTAGCCTAACTAGAGAGCCAGACTGGTTTGAACACCTCCAGTAATACCCCAGACAGCTGTCAGCACCGCAGGGGCTGTGTTTTTCTGCTTTCTTGGCTGATCTTTCCTTCGCTTGAAGCCACTTGCTGAGAAGTGAGCAGTGCTGAGAGAGGTCAAGAGCAGGATGGCTGCCCAGGAGTGAGATGGGGCCTGTGGTTTATTCTCAGCTGGTGGTGGTTGTGTTCCTGTTAGATTGAGGCAGACTTGAGACTCCTGTATTATTTTGTAGGCTTTGATGCTGATACTGGGCAGATCATTTGGTGTCTATCTCCAGAGGGAACAGGAGGCTATGGGGCACTTTGTTTTTTAATTGTTGTTACTTATTTAGGAAATGCTCTCTGCCACCCAAAGCAATTCTTAGATAAAGAGTTTAGGACTTGCAGCCACCCCTGCCTACACCAGACTAATTAAGAAAAGTTCCTTCAGATAATGTCTAGCCAACATCTTGTTACGCAGTTGGATTTAATTTCTT
>NW_009607074.1:9470-16174 GCF_000690535.1 Cariama cristata | reverse complement strand
CTTTCCCTTTTATTAGAACAGGAGAGTGAAGCAGCAAGTAAATCGCCTCCTCTCCAGGCTCCCAGCAGCTATGATTTGTGATAATGCGCTGGTATGCAGGGGAGTCTAGATTCTGGAAAATACCCCCAAACGTTAATTTACACTCCGTGATATTTTCTTTTCTTTTGCTCAGGGTGGTTAATAAAACCTGTTATGACATGCTTAAAGTGCTTAAGAAGCTCTGGGAATAAATGAGAATTTTTCTATGCCTCCCTAAGGCATTTTCATTCCTATCAGTAGTTGTTCATTCCATTTGAAGGATTGCCCGAGGAGAAAACATTAAATGACTGTGCTGCAGCTATAGCTTCAAATGGGATTTATTTCCTTTGGATTGTGATTGGATTCTTGATTTGGCTGAACGGAGAAGGAGGTGGGGTGTGTGGGGGTCCTTCTTTCCCAGAGGGGTTTTAAAATGCATCCGTCCTTTTTTTAATATGAAACTGAGAGCCGCTCACTGCCGTGCCAAGTGAAATGCAGCTTTCTAACCAACCGAGAGTTATCTTCCCAAGAAAGTAAAGAAGTGTCTGAATTATAAGCTGTGACCAATACCAGGTGCGGGAGCCTTAACTGCAGATGAGGCAGACACTGGGAAGAGGCTGTGCTGGCTTGGTGAGAGTAGACATGAATGGAAGAGGGATTGATGTCTCTTCTGCCCTCAGCATTGGTGACTAGGTAAAAATCCTCCCTGATAAGAATAGTCTTTGTATTCTTCAGTGCTAGCTTCACCTGAATTCAGCTTTTCCTCACGCACCTTACCCTGTCACTGCCAGTTTCGGGTGCTGTGGGGAGCTGCCGAAGGGCCAGTCTGCCTCAGAGGTGGTTCTTGCCTTCCCTGCATGTCTGCAGCGTGAAGCTGCAGGAGCAGGACAGCTTACCATGCATTTCGTACAGGTGCTTCCCTGGTATCTCCACACCCTGACTTGACAGATGGGCTTTCAGAGCTTTTTCTGGTTTGCTTGTACACGTCTCACTTGAAAAACCTATACTAGTTCCTATGATTTCATAGCAAATTTGGCGCTTTGATTTCTGTAATGTGTAGACATGCTGCTGAGAGTAGGCATACACAGCCTTCCGTACTCCTGCATTTTAATCAAATTCCTTATAGCTCGTGTAGTCTTTCACGGCTTCCTCATCTGGTATTTGCAACTTGGGTTTAATTGACTTTTGGAAGAAGTATGTGTAATCTGCTAATGATTGTGCTGTGTTTGTTAGGTGATGCTTCTGAGGTCTGAGATCAATCAGTTTAAATCCCGTTTGTGTCTGGTTTTCAAAGTGAAAACCTGGGTGATCATCTCAGGAGCTATTAAGATAAACACATAACTTTTCTCAGTGTTTTGAAATCTTTCCAGAAGAAGTAGAATTAGGCATCCTGAGTGTTATTCTCTTAAGCTACATTCTTAATTCCTAGATATGAAAACGGAGGACATGGGGATACAACGTAGTGCCCCTAATTTACTGCTGTGACCTCACAGGCCAAGTGATTCCACCTGTTTCCCCAGTCTCCCCTCGGAGCTAGTCAAACTGTATAATAAATGTTAATACACTTTGTTTCCTTCTCAGACTAAGAACTTGGACTTCCGCCGAAAGTGGGACAAAGATGAATATGAGAAACTTGCAGAGAAGCGGCTCACAGAAGAGAGAGAAAAGAAAGATGGTGCGTAGTGTACTGACTCCAGGCAAGCTTTGCTCATTTGGCAGTGAGTCACCCAAACCCTTTGAGTTTAAGAGAGAGAGAGCAGCTGGAAGTGAAATCCCAAAGGGAAATAGCAGCAGTTCAAGGCTGGCTTGCTCTCATCCTTTTTCCTATGGTTACCAGTGAATATGTTTTTTTGACAAAAGTAATTACTGAGAACCTTTGCCTCTTTTTACCTATTCTTTGGGGAGGGAGAGGAACAATCAACCCCTGGAAACAAGGAGATCTCAGAATATGACCCAAGTCAGAGCTGGGGATACCTCACAGATCTACCTGGTTCTAATAGGAACCAGGAAATAGTGAGGAGGAAATTATATCCTTTACTGATTTAAAAAAAAAAGGTTCCATTTCTGCATGAATCAAGTAGTTCCCAGGTTACCGGCAGGCCCCTCTTCATCAAGGGCAATGTGAAATCTGGCATGTTGGCTTGACCTTTTTGATAAACACTTTGGTTTTTTGCTTGTGTTGTAGGCAAACCAGCTCAGCCCGTCAAAAGGGAACTTCTGCGGCACCGAGACTACAAAGTGGACCTGGAATCGAAGCTGGGGAAAACCATTGTCATCACCAAAACTACCCCTCAGTCAGAGATGGGAGGGTAGGTCGTGGTCTTTTTGTTGGGAGTCTCAGAGTTGTGCTGGTGACACTGGAGGCTGTCATACAGCAGTGAGCCCTTAGGGTGCACCAGGAGGTGATTTCCTCTTGTGATTTGTGCCTGGTGCAATGGTGCTGCACTGTATTACATCTAAACTGCGTCTTCTGGGGTAGTGTATCGAAGAGACACAGCAAGCTGAGTCCCTTCATACTTGATATCAGTGTTGCCCATCTCTAGAAACAACTGAAGCAGATCTCTGCTGCCTGCTTGAGTTTCTTTAGCCACGAGGCCCACATGCAGTGAGTCTCTGTCTGCTGTTGATTTGAGTTTCTGGTTTGGATATCTGCACTGGGAATGAGAGAAACATCCAGATACCTGTCCTTAGGAATGATGTTTGGCCACAGTTTGTATGGATTGTGTTCAGCCAAAGGCTGAAAGGATTCTTAGCTCATCCTAAGCTGTCAAGAGTTTGAAAAGAATGCATTGAGTTTGTACCATCTCAAGAGTAAGCCTGTTAGTGTCTTACTGTCATAGCCTAATAGCCAGCAGCGCTAGGGAGATGTGCAGCCCTGAACAGCATCCAGGGGTGGAAATGCAGGCCCTGGCTGGGTTTTTGAAAAGATGGGCAGAAACCACTGCTGTATAAATCAGGGAGTTGCTCCTGTGAGGTGATAGGGATGGGAGAACTTAACCTTGCAGCCAGGTGAGAGCCTTCAGCAGGCTGCAGTGCAGAAACCTGGGCTGCATCGCCAGCCCTGCAGTGTCACAGAGTCCATTCCACCCTGTTGGTTGTGACTGGAAGGGGAAGATACTGTGGCTGATGCATTACAGATCAGCTCATAATTTAGTTTCTGTCATCTGTCAGAGTGACGTCGGCATAAGGGTTGGTGCCTGCAGTACCCAACCCGGGCAGCTCTGTCAATCCTGGGGTGTGCCCTTGCACATTTCTTTTCACTGGGGCTCCCTGTAAAGGAAGTAGCTTCCCTCTTGCTGTGGAGAAAGGACCCATATCTCAAGTGACATGCAGATTTCACATTGTAGATTATCTCAAATAGTTGTTCTGTGAGATGAGGTTTGTCTCATGCTTTGGAGTTAATTTTTTCTCTTTCTCCTGCCAGATATTACTGTAACGTATGCGACTGTGTGGTGAAAGACTCGATTAACTTCTTGGATCACATCAATGGCAAAAAACGTAAGGATAATTTTTCTGCCTTGTTGGAGGGTTGGTTGAGTTGGAGGGCTGCTGCAATGCTCTGGACTGTTCCCTTTGTGCATCACCAGTGTCTGAGGGCCAGACATTTATATGTGGATCAAAATGTGCTTTGGAGATCAGGATGTAAGCAGTGTTTGCTCATGAGAGCTGTGGAGGTGCCTTTATCTCCTGGCGCCATCCAAGGTGCTGGACCATTTTCATGGACTAAGCCCAGAAGAAATAGTGATTGGTTTACTCTGGTTAGGTGGACGTATTTTCCCACTCAGAGTGTCTACCCTGCGAGAAGCCCAGAGTCAGCAGATCCTGATGTCTCCTTTGAAAATCTGGGGAGAGACTTTTTTACAGCACTGAAACTTTCAAGAAGTTCTTATCTAAGTAAAAGGTATGGGACTAGCCCGTTTTTGGATTGGAAACTTCTCTTTGTAGAAGTTGAGTATGAAGCTCAAAAAATAGCTGGTCCCTGAGCTCCAGAGTATGGATCAGAGTTTACAAGGGCAGAGACTGTGGTTTGCTGAGGATGAGCCGAGACAGGAGTGGGGCAGTTTGACTCTAGAGTTGGTTCCAGCAGGGTGGTGGTGTTAATTGTCCTGTACCTATCACTGACTTTTCTCTTCGTTGCTGTAATGATGCAGTTAACTTATGCCTAGATAAAGACAAGAGAAAAAAATTCCCAGTTTATCAGTCTGTTCCCTTACTGTGTTTAACTTGAAAAAGAGGACTCTACCCTTGTTGAACTGACTCTCATTTCACAACTGGGCGTTGCTTCTCCTTGACACATTCAGAGAGTGGAGAAAGTGAAGAAAGTAAAAGAGCAGCAGGACGCACTGACACACTCTTGCCACGTTTTCTGCTCCTGAAGGTGATTTTGGCTCCCTGTGGAAGTCAACAAATGGCCCCTTTACCAAAAGGCAGCGATGTATGCGATCCAGACCTGCACACTTGGCTGTTTGAACCTTTGAGAAATGGGGGGTTCAGAAGAGGACCTCACGGCCAGTTTGTTGCACCTAGGAAAAGAAAACCCAATGTGTTAAAGCCCTGTGCTTTTCTGCGAATGGGAGGAGGACACTGAAGTGCCTTGTTTGTCATATTGGGAGATTTTAGCAATAAGTTGATATGAGACAATCTGGAATCAAAAATCCTGGCATGACTTTGTGCATGGGCCTGAGGTGAAGGGTTGGAAAGAGGTTGATGCATAGCTCTTCAGTACAATATAATTTACAGAGTAAGTTTGGGAGCTTCTGATCCAGTCCATAAATCTGACTGAAACCTGCTTGTTCTTGGCAGCCCTCTTACTAATTCCTGGTGTGTAGTTTGAGCTTCCAAGTGCTGCTGTGTCCCTGGGACAAACCTGTGCCCGGCTGCTGGAGTCAACAGGCTGGATCCACCAGGCAATGCAGGTTGGAGACATTGCCGAGGGTGGCCCCTTCAACCTAAGCTTATTCATGAGCAGAAACCTGGGAATCTGCTCTAAAGAGCCACTGAATCAGAGACCTGGCTTAATATTTCATGTCTGCTTTAGCTAGAAATGTCCTGCATAATCAGGATCTCTAACTGAGTGCCACTGATGTCTTGTTTAGCTTCTCCCACAGCTGAGAGATGCCAGCCTGTCAGTTTTATTCTGGCTCCATTTTCAACACTCCACCCTTTTTTTTTGTTTTTTTCCCACTAGTTCAAGATTACATTTCCTGAAGCATCAGAACACCAACATGATGGGGAGCATCCTAATAGGGAACCTTAAAAGAATAGGCTGCGCTCTTCTTGTTACAAGTAATGTACAGATTGTTGTAGTTGCTGGCTGATTTAGGTTGTGGTGTCCGCCTAAAGCCCATCCCTTCCGACATCAGAAATCCCAGTCTGCATAGGAACGTGGGACCAGATGAGGACAGAAAGTGTGTACCTCTCTGTGGGAGGAGGCACTGCAGTGTCACACTTCCCAAGCTGGCTGTGGGTTACCTGGCACATCCATGGTGAGACGTGGTGTGGAGAGGAGTCTTTGAAGGCTGAGCTGTACCAGGCTCTACTGCTTGGGAACACGGGGGGCAATGCCGCTCCCTGCATTTCGAGTCGTGGGTGGCCTGCGAGTCGGTGCGGTTAGGTCAGGTTGGAGCACTGAGCCTTGAGGGCGTGTGGCCTTGTGTGTGAGTGTAGTCTGGCCCTGGAAGCTGCTTTGAGGGGACAGATGACAGGCAGGAAAAGGCTGCTGTGTTGAGATATTTAAATTGGAATCGGGGACTATGTGCAGACCATGAATGGCTGTGACTATTGCTGAACACAGCTGATTCCACTGTTTTCTAGACCAGAGAAATCTGGGCATGTCTATGCGGGTGGAGCGCTCCACGCTGGACCAGGTGAAGAAACGCTTTGAGGTGAACAAGAAGAAGATGGAGGAGAAGCAGAAGGACTATGACTTTGAGGAGAGGATGAAGGAACTCCGTGAGGAGGTGAGTGTGAGGAACCACTGATGAAGTAAAGCCCCCCAGAAACATGTTTTGTGAGGAAATCAACCCTGGTTCCTAATCTTGTTCCACAGAAGCCTGGTTCTTGGTAGCATGGGCTTCTCGTCTGCTGCTATGAGTGGGTTTTCTTTCTTTGTTGTTTGCTTTTTAAAAAGCGTGCTGCTGCTGTCCCTGGAAACCCTCTTTTCCATCTTTCTGTGTGAGGATAACTTTTGATGCTCAGGTTTCCACTGAGAGCAGCACAAGGCTGACGGTGCACCTGTTTCTTGTCGCCCATTAGTAGTGTTTGAACTTCTGTGCTCTGATAAGCAGATCTGTGTGTTTGTCCCTTCCACGGTTCTTAGGATTGCTGGGATCCTTCTCCACGTGGCACATTGCTTCTGTGTGGCTTCCTAGAGCATGGAAGGGCTTTGTGAGTGGTGTGCTGTGGTGTGAGATGTGTGTGGAGACAGTGAAAGACAACAAATTCCTCTCAAACCTGGGCTTAGGTGTCAGCTCCCTGACATGAAGATCAAGTTTATTTGAAAACCTGACAGAGTTCTGAGAGTTGAGGAGCTTCTGCGGATGCTTCTCCTCCATCAATAGCCACATAACAACTGAACATTAAAAACTGTTGCCCGTTTGAGTCTCCCTGCCCAAACCCTGAGCTTTGCTTCACTGCAGAGCTGCACACAGAGCAGTCCTGTGCTCTGCTCTCAAGCAGACTTCGAT
>NW_009607074.1:6217-9439 GCF_000690535.1 Cariama cristata | reverse complement strand
GATCTGTTTGGGGGAGGTAGGAGACAGGCACCCCAGCAGTTCTGGGAGTGCTGTGGGTTGAAAAGCTACTGCCAGTCAATGTATGGCAACAAAGAAATCAGCAGCAACTTTTGTGTAGCTTTCTCCAGGGCACGGCTGTCTTCAGGAGCTGCGGCACTGTGGATGGTGATGGGAATGGCAGGAGCAGTTGCTAAGTTGGGAGCCAAAGCCATGTTTCTATGTCGCCTGGTACAAGTCTGGCGTTCTTCCAGGGCTTGTGATCCTTGCAGAGCAAAACACTTTGATTAGAGCAGTGCAAACTCTTTGATGCCAACCCCCCCCCCCGAAGCTGCTCAGAGCTTCAGCTTCTGTTCCAGTGAGCAGCTGTCACTCTGCCAGGCTGAAAGCCAACAGGCAGCAACATTCAGCATCGCAGTCACTGGAACGGGGCATCGTATGAGAAGGGCTTCCTGCTTTAGAAACAGCTCCTTCTTGCTTCAGTGTTGATTCCAAACGAACTTCTGACATTTGTTCGGAAGAGAGAGTTCCATAACACTTCTTTTTGGCTACATCTTTTGTGTGTGACTCTGCTCTTGGGGTGGTAGGTGGGGTGGGCTGGAGACAGTGGGAAACCTCTTCCTCAGAGACAACAGGCCAGGATTTCTGCTGGCTACTTTATTTCCTCAAACACAACATGAATGCTCTTGGTAGGACTTGGGTTAACTGCATAGTGCCTGGTGTCTCAAAAGCTTACTCAGCTCGAGATGTTCAAATTATTTTGCTGTTGTGTCCCTTGCTGCAGGAGGAGAAGGCCAAAGCCTACAAGAAGGAGAAACAGAGAGAGAAGAAAAGGCGGGCGGAGGAAGATTTGACATTTGAAGAGGATGATGAAATGGCAGCCGTGATGGGTTTCTCCGGTTTCGGCTCAACCAAAAAGAATCACTGAGCAGCTCTGGACTCTCCTCTTTCTTGAAACAGATTGTTTTTACCCAGGGGACTCTGGATAACTCTTAAAAGACTTGATTGAGGACTTGTATGTAAATCTCCCAGTAGAAGTTGGCTGGAGGAGTCGAGAAGCGATTCCATGCTCTACCTGTGCTGCAGAACAAGCTCCGCCTGTCATTAGCTTCCCATCTCCTTCTGTGTCCTAGATCTGGCTGCCCATCACTGCTCTATGGCCTTGTGTGTGCAGGGAAGTGTTCTGCTGGGTACGTTTTTGTGTCAATAAAGTGCAACAGTCTGTACAGGTGGCCTGGTTCAGGATTAATCTAATTGTCAACCAGGCATCGTTGTTCTGGGCCCTAGTTGTTCTAGGTGTCAACCGAGCTGTGTGTTTGAGACGCAGGGAGTGATTCACTTTCTTTTTGGATGATGTAACTAAAGGAAATGTGCCGCAGCAAGCGGTGTTGAGCGGTACAACCTGCATCTTTATGGCTTGTGCTGAGCAGAGCTGGTGGCTGCTTGGAGTCTGGGTCACCGAATCTTTCCTGTGTATTTTATCTACAAGGGATACTTCCCTGCTTTTCTTTGTGTTTCGTCCTATAACTTTGATATCTTTAAGGCAGGGGAGAAATGCCTCCCCACAACTGATCTAGGATACAGCGAGTGAAAGAAAGGTGTGTGCAATTTGCCAGAAATAAATGGATCGTTTTAATGGGTCCTTTGGTGAGAGTTTGATTCCTTCTTTATTTTGAGAGCTTCTGTCTCCCACCGAGAAGAGCTGCTGCTGTCTCCCAAGCTGCGCAGAGCTGGTGGTGGCCTTCTGGGGACCTCGACGGAGGCAAAGGCAAGGCTTGTGCCCCCTTGTCTCTCGGCTCAGCTGCCCTGTGCAGGCAGTTGCCATCAGTCTTGGCTTTTTAAAGTAACTCTGGAGATGGGTGTAAGAAGATTTGAGGGGAAAGGGAAAGGGAGGACAGGACTGGGGACCTGCATTTCCATCAGGCAATCTGAGAGCAGGCTGGGCTGCGTTCCAGATTTTACCAGTCTTAGTATATTAAGGGCCATTTTTTTCCTGTCTACTGGCTGTCAGTGTCTTTTCACCTCTGCCCTCCCCTAAATCCACTTCATTTCTGCTTTTATTTACCTCAGTCAAACCTTGTGTGACTCATTTCTGTCTACGGTTAGGATTTATATTTTGCGTGGCTGGGTTTTCATAGCTCTGTCTCGCTCTCCTCTCTCTTTTTATGTATATTGATGAAATCCTTGCTCTTGCCCTTCTCTGTACTCATATGAAATTTCCAACCAGAGGAAGGCTGCAGTGTGTTTAGCCTGCTCTTTCTAATACATCTAGAACAAATCCTGTAATGTTGTGCTGCTGTTTTAATTCCTTAATCTTAGGCTGCTGACAGCTTCATTGCCTCAGGTCTTTCCGCTTCAATTCAGATTATAATCCCCGTTGAAGATGCTATTGAAATGATATATAGCCAGTCAGATACAACTGTCCTTGGAGGTTTGACCCTTTTAACTCAGCAATCCTTTGACTTCGGCGAACGCTCTCTGAGCACACGAGCTGGAAGGGCGACTTTCATTCCAGCCACGTACCTAGCGCTGTTCAGGCTGCGGCACGTGGCTTTGGCTGAATGGGAGAGAGGAGACGCTTGTGCCTTTGTGCCCTCCGGGGTGCAAAAGGGATGCTGCTGTGGTTTCATACGCATTAAAAGTTTAGGATGTTTCAGAGAAGATTTAGCAGCAGCCATTTTATCCCAGCTACCAGCTCTGCAGACAACCAGACCCTCGCTGCAGTCTGAATTTGGTTTGTGCTTCTGGGGAAGGGACTGAGGCTGAGGCTGCCCTGCACCCTCCCTCTCCCCCAGATTGTCACCTTGGAGCCCATTGCTGATGCCTTAGTTTCCCCACGGAGCATCCCACCGTTCTTGTCCATCCCACCACACCCAAGGGGCAAAGTGTGAAATGGCCAGCCCCCCAAAAAAACCTTCCTGTGATGGTCGGGGTTGTGCAGCCTCCTGCTGCCGGGCTGGAGCCTGCCCAGGCCTGACCCAGCCTTTCTGAGTGCCCTGCCCATCTCTGCCTGCCGCTCTCCATCCCTGGGAGATGGAGAGGAAATCCCTCCGCGGTTCGATGGAGTGGGAAAGGGCTTTCATTAATGAGATTCTTCTTTGGTAAAAAAACTGTTATACCCAAACTCCATCCCGAGGCCATCTACATCCTCTGGGCTGAAGCCCCAGCCCCAGTGTCTCCGCACTGCTGCTCCCACTGGTCCCAGCGCTGGGGCTGCTCTCGCCC
>NW_009607074.1:4902-6153 GCF_000690535.1 Cariama cristata | reverse complement strand
GTGTGTGGTTCCCAAGCGGGGAGAGCTGCCTCTAGCCAAGGATGAAAAGCTGGTTTCATGGGAGGAAATAATATTTAGAGAAGAGACAGAAAATTCCCTGCACCCGCCACGTTAACCCTTTGCTCCCTCGGTTGCTTAGTGCTGCTGTGGGATGTTAACCCTTTGCTCGCTGCCCCAAACACCAGAGCAGTGGTTCACCGTGACTCTGCATTAGCGCTCGCCATCTCAATGCTGAATTGTAAGGCTACTGGTGCTGGGTGTTCCCATGTGGGTCGGGGCTTGGGGTTTTATTTGGAGAGAGGGAGGCCCCAGCTCTGCAGCTCTCCTTCCTACTTCCCCCCCCACCACTGGCAAACAGAGCCGGGGTGCTCTGTGCCTGCTGAGTCCCCCTTTGCTCTTGCCAAAAGGAGATGCGTCTCTTCCATGAGTTAAAACTGGGATCTGGTGAAGTAAGGAGGGGCGTTTCTCATGATTCCCACATCCAGGCCGGGGTTTTGAGGTGCTTGGAGCCAGCTTTGTGCTTGTTCTCAGCGCCTGGGCAGAGGGTGCAAGGCTCTGCCCTGGCCACAGAGCCGTTCCTTGTGGCGTGTGGCTCAGAGGGCCTGGGGGAAGGATCTCCCGGTTCGGCAGCCCTGCCTGCCCCCCTCTGTCCCAGCCAGGCTGGGAACTGTGCTAAGCCTAAGCCGGACTACTATGGCTCCATCCCATTAAATATTGATGGCAGTGTTTGGAGAAGCACTCGGATGTCACAGACCCTAGAGAAAACACAAATCTATCTTATCCCCACCACTATTTCTCTCCTAGCTGTCTTCTTCCCTGGTCTCATCCTGAGAGGGAGGGCTGAAGCCTCGTGGAGGGGCTGAGCACCAACACCCACCTGCTTTTCCCCTTTCCTTCCTTCAGAAGGACCTGGGAGGCTGCTGGGCACCCCCTCAACCCTGCCCTCTCCTGCTGGCCCGCCTTCCCCTCACTGCTCCAGACTAGAGCAGCAGCAGCAGGATCCAGCCTAGCATTTCCACCATCCCACTAAAATGACTGAGATCAGGGATCTAGAGTGATTCTGGAGAAGGTGGCGTCCCAGCCTGGCCCTGTGTGTTACCCTGCCTTGGCCAGCTAAATCATTACCTGCTTCAGTGACTTTATTAGCAAAAAGACCCAGCTTTTTAGCAATTTACACTGGTTTTACATCCCGCTCTCCTGAAAGCGAGGTTTAAAAGCTTGGCAGGAGCTCCAGTCCTCCCACCACTCAGG
>NW_009607074.1:4303-4637 GCF_000690535.1 Cariama cristata | reverse complement strand
CCCCCCCCCCCCCCCCAGCTCTTGGACACCCTCTTCACTAAGTGCCACCCCGATCAGTCAACCCTCGGCCCAGTGTGTAACCTGTCCTGCTTTCCTCGTGCGGGGGGACAAGGTGTCCCCTTGGGAGAGCCCAGTCTGTGCAAGGGCAAAGTCCAACCCCTGGTTGGAGCTGGTGTTTCCACAGAAGGGATGGGAGGCTGGGCTAGGGGAAGGTAGAGACTTGGAGGGGGGGTGGTCCCTGGTCTGGGAGGTGTTTGCTTCCCATCTGGAGCTTGGGTAGGAAACTTGGACATCTGTTTTTCAAGAAGGGCCAAGGAGGGAGTGGGGGGACACC
>NW_009607074.1:2597-4134 GCF_000690535.1 Cariama cristata | reverse complement strand
ATCTGCTGCCGCAACCACGTTGGGCTGGAGGGGTGCTGGAAGGATGAATGGTTTCTGCTGGGTTTGGTGGTTGGGCTCCTGGGCAAAGGGGATGTATTTCTTTGTGGCAAGCAAAGTAAAAAAAACATCATCAGCTAAAGAACAAACAGCTCCAGGCTGGAGAAGGATCAGGGAGAGAGCGAGATGGGGAAGAGTGGGGGGAGTGTGGGGACAGGGCATCTGCAGGAGGTTTTTCGGGGACTTGTGATCTCAGAGCAAATTTCTGCTGTTGGCTGCACACCAGTGGCACCATTTCACCAACTCACGCGGGCCTCCCCATCGCCAGCTTCGCAGCACTGAGCGCCTGGGGGGGGCACGGCCGCTGTGCGGAGGGCTGCGGGAATATGGTCCCTGCTCGGAGAGCGTGTGATCTGCCAGGCAACCGGGGAGCCCCGGGGGCACTGCCATGCCTTTGTTCCTCCTTCTCTTTCTTTTCTACCTTCAGATATATTTTTTTTTCCCTCTGCTTCCAGCCTGCTGCGTATGCAGCACTCCCCCCCCGCCTTTCCACCCACAGTTCCTGTCTTGATTTTCCTTCCCCTCTACAAATATGTGTTCCTTAGGCTCCTTTTCCTCCCTGCCCAGCTCCCCCCATCATCATTGCCTCCTCAAACTTGCTCTTTTTTTCTTCCCTTGCTCCCTCTCCCTGTTTTCCCACAGGCCCTTCTCATTCCTTCCCCTGCCTGCTCCTCTCCCCTTCCCTCCAGCCGCTCGGGCTCCCATTCACTCACTCTCTGTCTCCCTTTCTCTGACAGTTTGGGGGAAATCTGTCTGTGTCAACACACAAATTCCATTATTTATTGGCTGAGCGGAGTGAGGTCCTACACTCGTCTGTAATTGTCTGCAGATCAAAGCGTCTGCTGATGGCAGCTTTGCCTTCTCGCAGCAGAACACCACCCCCAGCTTCACGCTCCCCATTCTCCCGGGGGAGTCGGGTGCGTGCGTGTCGACACCCTCGATGACTGATCTCTGAGACAGAGAGGAAAGAAGTAGGGCTGGCGGGGGAGAAAAGGGAGACCGGGAGGATCTGCAAAGCTCCCGTGAGCAGATGAGGGTGTTGGGGGGTGTCTGGGGGCCACACAGTCCCTGGCAGAGGCTAGGGGAGAGTGGGAAGGTAGAGGTGGTCCCTATCCTGGGAATGGGGACAGAGAAATGAAGTGAAAAGCGGGATGGGGAAGCAGGAAACATCCCCGTATCTGTCCAGGACTGGAAGAATTGGAATTTCTTCTCCCGAGATGCATCCCCAGAGATCCAGGATGGCTCCATAGAAGCAGATGGCTGAAAAACAGAAATGGGGACAAAGGAGGATGTGCCTTTTTCTGCCTTTCTCTTCTGAAGCCACCAACCTAGCCCAGGGATGTGGGACTTCAAAGTGAAATGCAGGCACTCGTCTGTTGTTTGGGCATTGGTGCAGGGAGATGTGTGTGGGGAGAGGGCGAGGAAACATCCACCCCAACTCCCACCCCTTGGCCTCCTTGTTGAGGTCTCAACTCCAACA
>NW_009607074.1:0-2408 GCF_000690535.1 Cariama cristata | reverse complement strand
AAGAGAGGAGAGGAGAGGAGAGGAGAGGATACTTCAGGATCTAAGCACAGGATCATGGAGTTCTGCCAAGGGAAGCTGTTAGGGTTGTAGCCCCTTCCATGGAGCCCTTAGAAGCTGACAAAGCACTTGTGGCTGCAGGACCTTCTTCTTATATGAAAGAGCAGGTCAAATTTCTTGTAGGATCACCCACATGGAGGGAAGAACTGCAGTGGTTTCTCTGCTGGAGGAGGTGAGGTCAGTTGGAACCCCTGTCCCCATGGCCAGTTTTCCCATTTCATCAAGATACACTGGGCTTGAGGAACCCACATCTTCTGTTCCACATGGATCTGCAGACACCAAGAGACATAGACACCATCAACAGTTCTGACAGCTCGATCTCCTCTCACTGTCCAATGCGTGAAGCTGTCTGGCTCAAGCCATGGGTCTGCATGCCTTAAACTGTCCTCTTGTCCCCAGCTTTCCTCCTTGTGACACTGCCCTGGCCTTACCATCAAACCTCTCTCAGCTTCTTTTTGCACAGAGTTCAGGCAGTTTCACTTACACTTCTCCCTGTAAGGTATTTTTCCAAGCCTTAAAATCAAATTATTAATCTTTGTTCAAAAATTCAGGCGCATGTGCTGTGCACAGGATTCCAAGATCAGTCACACCGGTGCCTGCCAGAGGAGAGGTGTCACCTTCTCTCTCCCAAAGCCTCTGCTCTTCCCCCATGCAAGCATCACACCATTGCCCACCCTTACTTTCCTGCTCACCGACCCCCCTTCCTTCTCAGCCCTTCCCAGAGGAAAGGAAACGTTCCCACAGGACATTTTAGGGGAGAGCCTCTAAGAAGATGCCCAGGGCAGTACGAGTCCCAGCTCTCAGAATAATGGGGACACAGCCATTCTTCTGCTTTGGGTGCAAGGTATCTTCCTTCAAGAGGAACAAGACACCAGCCATGAAAGCAGCTGCCTTTGCAGGCTTGAGCTTGCAAAAAAATCCCTCCTTCTGAAGCAGGAGTGGAGACGTTGGCTTCCTGAGCTGCCAGGGGAGTCTGTGTCCTACAGGGAGCCAGAACTGGCTCACCCAGAAGCAGAATGGGACTGGCCCCACCATGTCCTGAAAATGCTCAAAAGTAGGTGATGGCTACAGAGGATCTGCTCGGAGCTGAGCCTGTGTCTCAGCCTCCATCTATCTCAGGCAGAGGGCCTGGGGGATTTGTTCCTATGTGTGGCTGGTCAAGAGAATCCAGTGTAACTCCACCAGTAATGGCCCTTGAGTTGGTCACCTCAGCTACATCTTCTCACCTACAAACCACGCAGAACTTCAGGAAAACTTTACCAACACACCCTGGGTCTAAACCTGCCTGGTGCTAAAGGTTTACCTCCACCGCTGCCAGGGAATATGAGGGTGCTGAGCAACTCAAGCACCTTGCAGGACAGAGCCCATGGACCAGGACTTCCAGTGGGAATAGAGCCGCAGCATCCTTCATTGCTCTATAACCCACCTCTGGGAAAGAAGTCTGTGAAAAGAAACAGCACCTTGACAAACAGGACACGTGCTCTCTTGAAACCAAGGCTCTCTGGGCAGCGGTGTCCCTCGTCTTGTGACCACTTCACCTCAGCTCAGCGTGGGCTGCTGCAGATTGGGGCTTTCCAAATCACACAATGGTTTTGATCAGTTGGGACCTCTCGAGGTCCCTGGTGCATCCCTGCTGAGAGCAGGGCTGGTAGATCAGATTGCTCAGGAGGATCTCCAAAGACATCAATTCCTGCCCCAGCCTGGTCTCTGTGCCGGGGTTTTACCATGCTGAAGATTTTTTTTTTTCCCTAATACCTACTAAGAATTTCCCTTCTACGACTCGTGCTCGTAGCTTCTCATTCTGTCCCTGTGTGTCTCTGAAAGGAGCTCAGGCACGTTTCATGTTTTACATCCCAGCACCCAAAGGCAGGCAGCATACCCCACCAGCCCCACACCAAGACAGCCACCATCCCCTTCAGGGCACGGATTTTTTTCCTCCCGAGGGAAGGCAGGGAGCCAAAGCTTTGGAGGGGAAGGAGCACTGATCAAGTCATCCTACTGCGCAGAACTTGGTGGCTTGTCAAAGCCCGAGCACCTCCCTCCCTCAGCATCTGACCCTGCCACAAGCAACCCGGGACTGATTTACCAGCCGCTGCTCTCGTCTTCAATCAGGAGACCCCCCCCTGCCCCCGCCCTCCCGCTGTCGTTGTCCTCTTGGGCACTGCAAACTATAACTGCTCTCGCTTTGAGCAAGAAGGGAGCAGCAAACCCACATGCACGGCTGGGCAGACGGGCGCCTTGGGGAGCTGGGGGGAAGGGATGCGTGGTCTGGCAGGGACAGCTTTTCTTGCAGGCCCTTCTGCTGCCCCAGAACGCAGCAGGCAGGAAAATGGAGCAGTGGTGGTGGCTGG
>NW_009607073.1:0-309 GCF_000690535.1 Cariama cristata | reverse complement strand
GACGTATGAAATTTATTTAGGAAAACCAAAACCCACAAAAAAAAAAATAGTAATAATAAAGAAGAAGAGGGAGAAGGGGGAGAAGAAAGGGAAGAGAAAGGAGAAGGAGAAGAAGGGAAGGAGAAGGAAAAGAATAAGAAGGGAAAAAGGAGGAGGAGGAGGAGGAGGGGGAGAAGAAGAAGGAGAAGGAAAAGAAGTGAAAAAGGAGGAGAAGGAGGAGAACAGGAGTCATCTCCTCCTCGGGCTCCGTGGGAGCCCAGAACAACCAGCGCCGCGAGAGGGAAGGACAGAAAAGCCGGAGGAGGTTTC
>NW_009607072.1:18313-19420 GCF_000690535.1 Cariama cristata | reverse complement strand
TGGATCTCGTTCCTTAGCGTGGGGGCCTCCTTGGAAGGCCCCCTTCTAGGTTGTGGTCCTACCTTCGCCAAGGAGGGGCTGCGGTGAATTTTCCCGCTGCCCCCTGACCCTCTTGACTTGTCGAGATGTCAAGGAAAAGGTCCTCTGCCAAAGCTCTGAAAGGCTGTTGCCACCTGGAGGTGGACCCACAGGCTTGGGTGAAATGAAGCAATTATCTGTCCGTTAATTTTGCGGAAGAGCCTCTCTGCTGCACGGGCGGGAGCTCTTGCTCTCCGGGTGCCCCCCGGGGCAGAGCGGTGATTTCCCTCCCAAGGCTGAGAAGACAAATCGCTCAGGGGCTCCTCGTGGTATCCGAGAACCCAACCCCAAGTTCCCAAAAAGTAGGGGGTGATGCAGATGGGGTGGGAGGACCACGTCCATCTCTGAACACCCAGGATTCCCCTCAGCAGAGGTACAGCCAGGCCACCCCGGTGCTAGAAAGGAGGAGACGTGTTTACCGGTGACTAGTTAACACCTCGTTAAACTCTGCCTGGTGCTTTGCTGGCTGGAGCTGTAAAAATTCCCCCTGTGCCCGCTGGGATGTCAGCCGGGATGTCAGCCTTTCTGCTGCCCTGGTATTCATCTCCCGACTAACTCTAGGTTTTCACCCTGGTTATATGCGGTCCCGTGAGGTGGAGTCCTACCCGTTGCCCAACAGATACTTCCCAGCTGGCTCCCCCTCCGGTTTCACAGCTGCCTTTTGTTTTTTTGGTAATCTTTATAATTTCAAGGAGTTTTGCTTCAGTAGTAAGGGAAGGAGGAGGAGGATCGGGGGAAAAGAGAACTGGCCCTTCAGGAAAAAGAAGCCCCAAACGTATTCCTCTCTTTGTGAAGAGTTTGACCTGCTGCTGTTTGACTTTAACCCCCGTTGTATAATTTAACCTGGGCTATTAGCAACTGTCCCAGCGAAACCTCGTTTCGGCAGAGCTGGGTTTTCTCAGCATGCCACAGAAACTCCCCAAAAGCACCATGAGAGCCGATGGACCTGTGCGCACGGTGCCGCCGGCTTTCCCCCGTCCCGAGCGGCTAGCGGCGAGCACGTCCGCTCCCCTGTGACTAATTAAACTA
>NW_009607072.1:16003-18269 GCF_000690535.1 Cariama cristata | reverse complement strand
CTTCCCAAGAGCTGAATCATCAGTGTCTCCCTTAGTCAAGTTAGGTCATGGTGTTGGCGCAATATTTTTGGTGTTAGGAGGGGGAATGAGGAGATTAACCCCTAACGATACTCTGCCGTTAATTAACGAGCCGGGGAGACCAACGGCAGGAGATTACTGCCATTGTTTCAGTCTGTGCTGAGTCAGCACAACGTGCCTTCGGTTTATCTCACCAAACCTACCTGGTTTTTTGTCACCGCTGGCTGGTTTTCGAGGGACCCATAGCAGCCGGAGGTGTGATTAGCACAGGCACCGCACGGGTACGACTTTCTCACGCCGGGGCGGGCCTCCCGTCTCCATCGAGGATATCAGCTGAGTGCAGGAGCGAACACACCCGCAGCCCCACAGAGAGGTGCTCACAGCCTAAGCCCGTGCCCGTATGGATGTAGCTGGAGGAGGGTCCCTGCCTCTGGAAGTTAGCCACTGCGCAGGCTTTGGGTTAAGCCCTGAAGCCAAGGTGGCCAGGGTTGGGTCAGTCCCAAACCATGCATGTGAAGTCACCCACTTGATTGCAAGGGACTCGTAAAGGTTTCACCCAGCAAGAATCTCCTGACCGTTTTCACTTTGAATACATCCCGAGAATTTTTTAATGCCACCAAGTCCTGTTGTAGCCAAAGCAGGACACACAATAAGCCGTCCCTCCTTATTTTGTTTGGTATCTGTTGGTCTTTGTCCTCTTGATGCCTCCTCACCTGGTCCCCTTCCATTCCTTAGTTCACCACCGGCACCTGTAACGATGTTACGGTGCATAGCTGCGAGCTGTGCGGCAAAGGCTTTCGCTTGCAGCGGATGCTCAACCGTCACATCAAGTGTCACAGCCAGGTGAAGAGACACTTGTGCACCTTCTGTGGAAAAGGCTTCAACGACACCTTTGATCTGAAACGACATGTCCGGACCCATACCGGTGAGAACGCATTCCCCGGGGGCTTGCGGGTGGCTCTGGGTAGCGGGAGGTGGGAGAAAAGGTGAGATGGGACGAGGAGAGGGTGAGGGTAACCTGGTAAGACAATAATACAAATCCCAGGTAAATAATTGCAAAAAAATAGCGGGGATGCAGTGGAGGGAAGGGAAAGACGTGCATGTGGACAGATCAAAGTCCTGGGACTAACGAAATCTGAGGAGAACCTATGACATCTATGTGAAGCAGTGTGGGTGACATCGAGATCCGGTGCAGCCGCGTGGTGCCGCGCGTGGGTCAGCAAGATCAGGATAACCCACCTGGGATAATCCACGCGGGATAACTCACCGCACGTTCCTGCGAGTGCAGCATGTACGGGTGTGCGGAGGCAGGCGGTGGATGAGCATCCTTTGCCCTCTAGAGGCAACAAGCAACAGTTTCTTGGGCTTTTGCTGTTGCGAAGCTTCCTCGCTGGCTGTCCCGCAGGATAGGGTTATGGCTTGATTTTGCCACCGTCTGGAGAAACCAGAGCAAGCGTGGGGAAACCAGAGCCTGGGGAAACCAGAGAGTGGGACGTGCTGTTTCTTCAGGGAAACCGGGCAATGCTTCTGACTTCTGCTATCCCCGTGGGCTCCATCGCTGCCTGCTGTGGGCTACCAGCTCTTCCAGTCCCCTTTCGGAGCTGTTTCCCTCTGTATGTCCAGCCATCCAGATCAGTTTGGCCACCAGCCTGAACCATCTCTACTCACTTGTCGTGAGGGTCACAGCACGGGTTGAAAATCAGGAGCAGTGGGTTGAAAAATCTCCTGACAGCGGCACCGGCTCTGGATTGAGGGGGGAGTAAAAAAGTTGCCTTTCATCTGGGCTAGTTCCCTCCTCCTTGCTTGAGTCTATACCAGGTGTACAGGCACAGCTGAGGATGCTGCAATTTAAGCCCGTGATGACTCTGGAAGAAAGAAAAATCATCCCTTTCCTTGCTTTGCTCACTCCTGCTCCCATATGGCTCCCCCGGGCTGGAGAGATGCGCTTGCCATGGCTGCTCTGCAGCGGGGGCCTGAGCCCACCCTTAATAGTGGCGGTTGTGTTGCTTTGAACCGGCTCGGTCGCCTGAAATCCAGCTCACCGATCACAGAAGTTCTTGTCTGAACCCGGAACAGGAAGGCGGCCGCCTTTTTGTTTCTCTTTCTTTTTCCTGGTGGAAGCGATGGCTTAAATACATAAATCAACCCCATCCTCACCAAGCAAGATGCTTTCTGGCAGACCTTGCACAGCAGGGCACCCACAAGATGCACCCACTGCATCTCCTCGGGCACATTCCAGCTTTCCAGA
>NW_009607072.1:0-15972 GCF_000690535.1 Cariama cristata | reverse complement strand
GTTTCCCTACGGGACCTGCCGATTATTTGGGCTCGTTCTGCAATGCTTCTTTTTTGGCTGAGGCACCATTAACCGGGCAAAATGCTAGAGGCGCTGCGAGTACGTTGGTAGGCAGGAGTTGTTTCTTAGGAGTAGAGCTCACGGAAACAATGCCGTCCGTTTCGATGGGAAAGCGTTGGCTGGAGCCAATGTTTTGGGGCTGTTTTGGTTTGTTTGCAAAGCTTTCATGTGGAAAGGAAAGCTGCTGGCTGCGAGGAGGGAGCTGCCACTGGGGTATGGCTGAAGTGCGGAGTTGGTGCTTCTGAAGGAAGTGATTTTTCAACCTGGCCACTCATCCTTTGCAATTCAGAAACCAAATCCAAGAAGGTCTCTGTTCAGAAGCTAAAAATATATATATATCCTGTGGCAGGTAGGGTTGCACTCACTATGCAGGAGTGGAGCCAATTTTGTGAAACTCCGGAAGGGAAGAAGGATCTTTGTAGTGGAGAGGAGTGAAAACCCACTGTCCTGGAAATGCGGATCTTACAGTTTAGATTGTCCCCAAATTTACTATAAGAAATCTGGCATCGCCATTCCTCCTCTCCAGTGTAAAGCCAGGACGGACATTCACATATGTTGTATTTGCCTGGTGCCTTGGGTGGTGGCGGGGATGAAGGCTGGCTGCAGCCCCGGTACCAATAACGCATTGGCATGTTATCATTTCCAGGCTGAAATACGGCATCTCTGAAAGTGGTGGCCTTTTTTATGTCAAAGTTGATTGCTGTTCAGGAAAGCTGGACTATATTTGAATGTTAAAAAGAAGACAAACGGACTGGAAGGGGTAGTGGGGGGTTTATTTTGTAGCTGTGTGTGCTCATCCGCACGTGCTTCACTGAGTGTCGGTGTTCCAGCAGAAATTGCTGTGCAGCATTTGTAACCACGCTGTGCAGCAGCAGGGTAGCGTCAGAGAGTGAAAGCCGAACGTCCCAGTCTAGCTTCATGGTACAAGCAGACTTAAACATTAAAAAGTAACGAATATACACAGTAAAATTAAAATTTTAAAATGATTCCTAAGTAATGAAAAGGTTCCCACAGCCCTGATGGGCTGTGCCATCCTGGGACTACCCCTCTTGTGCTTGCGTGCATGCCTGTGGAGCACGGTTGGCAGCGGGAATCAAGGACGGCGAAGGTTTAAATTGCATGAAACTGCACCCAAAATGCTGTTTGGAAAAGATACATTTTTTGTGTGTGAATTCTAATGAAGACGTGGAGTTTCTCTCCAATTGCAATTTAATGGAACTGAAGCAGGCGCACAGCAGTAGGTGTTTGGAAACTTTAGTCGTGATAGTTTAAGCCGGTGCACTGGGATAACCTCCTTTTACAAGACTTGCAAAAATGCGGTCAAGATACTGCTTATTGGAACTTCTAATTAGTTTGGATTTCTGGTAGAAAGATCAGCGACCGAGTGGTGAACTGAACGCGATGCGATTACGAAGTTACAGCCATCCGTACGGACGTGTGTGCTTGGCCTTTTTTTACCTGGCTCACCGTAGGTCTGATCGTCCGCTCACTCGCGTTTCACCTTTTGTTGGGAAAAGAGAGGGGTTTAGGTAACTCCTTGCACCAGTTTTAAGGCTGGTCTTTGCTTGAAAACTTACTGGGCTAATCTAGTAAGTAAAAATCACAAGTGGTTTAGGTTTTTTTTTCCCAAGTGTTGCTAAACCCTCAGCTACTTGCATTCAAGTACCGTTGCTAAATCAGTGTTGATTGGTGGTAAAACGGATGCTCTTTACGGCTCTATTTTTGTAACGCTGGTTGTCTGTACCGAACAAAACTGCTCGGGCATTCAAATCACGAGGCAGCGCCTTTTCCCTCCTCTGGAGACACAGGTACCTGTTTCTTTCATCTTACTGCACTTCTCTTCTAGAACTTGAGCTTGTAATCTCAAGTCATCGAATCTATATTCTACGAAACCGCCCTCGCTCCTTTGAAGTACTGTGATCGCCATATGCTTGTGTTGGGCTGCCGTTCTCTGAAGCCTCATTAAGCTTCGCTCACTAAAAGAGAAAAATTAACATCTTACCGAGATACAAGATTTCATTCATTAGAAAAGCCAAAATGAAAGGTCAGCTGAAACCGATAGCTTTACCTAATCACAGGACTTCAAAAAGTCCGGGGTCTAAAGGGTAAGTTTTGCAAAGTTGGCAACAGCTTCTTTAGGACCAAAGCGCTGATGGGCACCTGTCATCCTCAGCGTCTGCATACGTCTTTGTGAAACGTTCCTAGCTTTCCTACGCCTAAATATATCAACCCATTCCTGAAAATTTTAGGTGTTTTATTTAGATAGTTCCTCGGGCTAGTAGCTCCCTGGTGCTAAGTATTTGCTCAAGAGCTGAGAGGCCGGAGCCTTGCTCTTAGCCAGTTCCTTAGTCGGCTGGAAGAAACGTAAATGAGAATGGTAATTGCTGTCTTTTAATGTTGCAGGAATTCGTCCTTACAAATGTGAGGTTTGCAACAAAGCCTTCACCCAGCGCTGTTCCCTAGAGTCCCACCTTAAGAAGATTCACGGCGTGCAGCAGCAATACGCCTACAAACAGAGGCGAGATAAACTTTACGTGTGCGAAGACTGCGGCTACACAGGCCCCACGCAGGAGGACCTGTACCTCCACGTCAGTAACGTTCACCCCGGAAGCGCTTTCCTGAAAAAAACCTCAAAAAAACTTGCGGCGGTTTTGCAAAACAAACTGAGCCCTGTCCTGCAGAGGAACTCCAAAGATGACGACAAAGACGAGTAACACAATGGATTTACAGTGGTCTAAAGGAATGAAGTTTACACGTAGGACTATATATATATATATTATTTTTTTAAAAATCAGTTTCGTTAACGGGACTCTCTTGATGTTGGTAGAACCTCAACTTGAAAGAAATATTCCCGTATATGATGCAAACACCAGACTTTTTATATCTGGCCAAAAATAATTAATGGAAAGCTTGGAAGAGGCCGTCACCTCTCGGATGGAATATTTACTGAACTGACATTCAGGCAACCCGTTTTCTATTTCAGCTCTACCACATGTCCGAGTGGCCGCTGACAAATAAGTTCACCTTTCCCCGGTGTATTTTGTAATGATAACACCCAGTACCTCCTGTACAAATTACTTTTGAGAGGTTTGAGTGAAAAGTGCCGCGTAAGAGCAGCTACGAGTACATTGTTCTATGCAAAATGAATTAAAATGGTCTGAAGAACAGGAACACGTTGTATCGGTAAATAAGTTAAAAGGTGTAAATAACCTTAACTCTGCTCCCTGTGCAGTACACTAACAATTACGGAAGCGTGATCCAAGGTGAGCTGAAACTTTTTGTTTTTAAAGGATGCAGAACTTTTTCCTCCCAAACTTTCTCTACTAGCGAACGACAGTATTCCAGGGCAGACTTACGGTCATGTTTTAGGTACTTTAAGCTGTGAACTTCCTTTTATCACGTTTAGATTTAAGCGTAACCTTAACTTTGATGGTTCCTGGACTTGTCACGCTCACTTTGGGGATTATTAACACATCTTTTTAAAATATATCAATATCAACCCAGAAACCCAAAGAAAACATTTTAATGACTTGAAGGTATCTATTTTGTGTCATGATGAAATGCAAGTTTGTGTGTATTTTATGGCGTGTGTGCGTGCGAGTGTGTTTGTGTGGGGATTTTTGTCTTTTTAACAATTAAGTGCCTGTTCACTAATACAACAGAGCAGTGCAATGCAGCGACAAGGGAGGCTTAGCCTGTCCACCTCGTGAGATTGGGGCAAAATTGTAGGCACAAATCTGGCCTCTCATCCACTTGGCAACCACAAGGTACTCTGGTCCGAGTGCACGTTATTCATCTCTCTTAACTTAATGGACACAGCTGCTAAACAGGTTTTATATCAATTGAAATGCATAACAATTAATGAATTTCATCTAAATTCCCCAAATTCATTTCCTGCTCAAAATAAAGCGCTACTTTTGGGGAGGATATGCTGTATTCTATATATGTTGAAACAAGAGCTGAAAAGTAACCCACCTAAAATGCAGAGTCATAGCCAGGACCTTCGTAGTGTTACTACTAAAAATGATTCCGAGCGTCTCTGCAAGAATCGTAAAGAATCTTCTCCACTTGCCTCAGTTTCGTACAGGCAGCCGCTTGGGGTTTTGTGGGGAAAAGCTTCTAGGCGTTTTAAAGCATTTCTAATGATATTAATACTTTATTCAGCACAACTGTCGGTGCTCGGGAGCTTGAAAAATGAGAATAAAGTGATGCTACTGTGTAAAGACCAAACTTGTCATCCTATGTAACAGAAAGTTCGCAGAATACTTTAATAAATGGGCAGTCCATGGGGGGGAAAAAAAAAGCATCTGAGGTAAATTAGATGATCCTTACTTTGCATAAAGAGCTAAAGCTTATGTGCTGATCCCCAGTTCTTCTGAGATGATGCTATTGTAACTGAAGAGTCTAAATGGAAGGTTGCTCGCTCTGAGCGAAGCTGGTGTGCTTGCAAATACATCGACAAAATGGCCTGGCTGAGAGCAGCGTTAACAGCTGGTTCAGCCAGTTGTGCTGGCAAGACTCCCCCGTAACCCTCCCAGCAGGGTCTCGCTCATGAACCGTAACAGCTCCGAGGTGGGACTGCTCAGCACAGGCCGTCCGAGCAAAGACTAGCGTTCACCTAACGGCACAGGATTTGCCTGCTTAGCTCTGCTGGAACCTCAGCCCTTACGCCGGCGCAGCGGAGGTGCAGCCGAAACCCTCCCTATCTGGCTGGAGACACATTTTGGGTAGGTATGTGCGCACCTGTGCACACGTGGTTTGTTTTTTTATTTCCCCCCCCTCCTGTAGCACACATTGCTTTTGATTTCCCTCCAAAGCATGTCCCTGCCGAAAGAACTACAGCCACGTTGAGGCGGGCCATCTCAAGTCGAAGAAAGCTTTCACAGCAACAGAGCAAAGCAGCAGGTAACGGTACATGGAAGAAACCACTCGGGATGGAGAGCAAGGCTCTAACAAGCTGGACGTTGTAGCTAGATTGTCTGGCTGGTTTTTTTCTGCAGAGGACAGATACTGCCTGTAGCAGATGCCTTGGGCGCGTCAATTTAAGAGTCTGGCAAGTTAGTTTAAACTGGTCACGAAGTGGGTTTGAGTTTGCATGACACTGGCAACGGCCATCTGCCAGTGCTGTTATGAGACAAAACCACCCCAAGGCACAAGACCTTGTGCCGCTACAGAAATGCTCCAGAGCTCCCCCCGGGATGCCCAAGGCAGAAGGGTGAGACAGACACAAGTAATTTCCACTGCTCTGGCCTTTGAAGGCCGTCTGCCTTCTCCGGGCTCTCTGATGGCCCAGACTCGTCTGAGACTTAAAGACAGGTTTACAAGGTACCACTGCCAGTGAAGCTGGCAGCCTTCCTCAGACACAAAGCTTTTGTTAAACAAATGAACAGAGGTGAAACCACCAGGTGCCCAGGCGCCAGACTTGTCCTTATTTACTAGGAGGCAGGATGAGACTGAAATCTTTTGTGGGCCAAGCACATCTAAGGGCTGTATGATGCACTGATGAGGGCCACGATCCCACCCAAACATTGCCCAACTCTTCCACACTCTCGCTATTTAGCCAATCCCAATCACCACCAGGAAATTCAGCACCTTTTATCACCTCCTGCTTCTGCCCAGGGCATCTTACCTCTTCCCTATGCCCACCCTCTTTGTATCCACAGAGCTATCTTTCACAGAAAAGTGACCGTGTTTGGTGACGTCGAACCACCCACTTGCTAAAATTCTGTGATGTGGGAAGATACCTGTAAAACAGGTAGAACTTCTGAACACTCACGCAGCATCGTCGTGGTTAGTCATCTCCGAACTCAGTTTATCAGTCTCCATGGTTTGTCTTTTTAGATAGAGATCTAATTAAGCACAGAGTAATCATAACATCACCAGACCAGGTTTAAATAAGCAAGTACCACTATAACTAAGTTTCATTGCACAGGTTTCCACAGTTCAGGACACTGGAGGAGCGGAAGATTAAGCACTATAGAGGTTTAAGTTTCTTCAGCAGCAAGCCTGCCCACTGGCCTTTTTAGGTATGGTTCTGGCACATTTTCTCGAAGCTTTCGTATTTTTATTTGTAATCTGCAGTGGTATTATGAAAACTCACACATAAAGTTCAGAGAAAACAAAGAGAATGAGGAAAAAAGCTTTCCAGGTTTGCAATGCACAAAGCAATACCACTTGACATCATCAATGCTTATAGACTTGATTTTATGAAACAAGCTTCGAAAAAGTAACTTCTATTTTAGAACATTTATTCACGAAATTACTTGGAAAAAAAAATAATCTACAATAAACAACCCTACCCCCAAAAACCTATTAGCAGCTCTTAATTCCTCAGAAGGCTCGGCTTCAAAGTCAGGAGTCTGCTTTTATAAAGACACTTCCTCGTGCTGGCAGACGCTATAACTTGACACTGGAGATCGTTCCACATGGGTAGGCTCCTTGTCAGCTCGGATCCACAGCAAAGTCAGGAGAGCTCAGGACAGTTGCAGACTTGGCCTGCACAGAGCCTCACCACCTCAAGTACAAAGCCCATTCACACTTCCGCTGTTCCTTTTTTGTGGGTCACAGGGCTTGTTCAGAAACCTGCAGGAGGAGGAGCCACTAGTAGTAGTCAAACTTTCTGCCTTTCAGAACACTTGCTGGAAATTTCTAAGCGTATCAGTTACAATTCTGATCCTCTTTTGCTAAGCCACTTCTGTTAAATGATCACTTTGCCTTAGTATTTTAAATAACTGCTTAGGAGAACTTTGGTTATAATTCTTAACGCAGTTTTTACAGTCGTTGCCATAAGAAAAACCATGAATAGTAACACGCCTGTTAATAGGTATCTTTGAGATGAGCAAGAACTAAGCTGACTGAAACTGAGTCTACTATATTCAATTGTTTATAGTTTGCATTTCTCTCAGCTCAGACAATGCAGATGTCGCTTTGCTTTAAGTTCACCAACTTCATTTTCAAAGCCTCAGTTCTGCAGCAGGTTTTTTTTCTCAAAAATGACAAAAGAAGGATTATTTGATTGAGCCGGTTTACTTGATAATGGAAACTTTCCTATCAATCTCAGGTTGTATAAACTGTGTGGGGAAAAACAGAGGTTAAGTTGACTTTGCCGTGCCTGCTCCACTTAAGACACCTACAACATAAGCAAACAGACTTTCCCTATTCCAAATTTCCTTGGGTTTTTTTGTTTTTTGTTTAGGAGGAAAAAAGCCTGATATTAAGAAATCAGCCAAAGTTCCTCAAAAAAAAAAAAAAGTATTGAAATGGCAGATTTAAACAAAAGATTCTTGCTTTGGCTCTGTGCTCAGACCACTTGCCTCTGCATAGCTTAGTTTGGGTTAGTTTTTGTCCATGTACTCTTCAAGGCGCAAAAGCCACTTATTCCAGTACTGCGAGCACAGCTCAGGATCCATGAAATGCGGATGCGCTGGGGAGCCGTTCTTATACGCAACCACAATGAGTCCACAACTAACCTACAGTGAAAAATGGAAGGTTGTCAGAAATTCAACATTAATATGCAATTTCAATCAGCAATTCTGAAAACTAAACTGTACTGCAAAATGTCATCTTAACATATACGTATCTTAAATAAGAAATGGGAACAGTTCACCATAAAATACTCGGATGCTAACATTCAAATGTTCCAAAGTCTCAGTCAGAGTCCAAAGCTCTGACTGACTTTGGTGAAAACCAGAGGACTCGAATTCTGAGTGTTGGAGTGACAGGGTCTACTTAAACCTTGCAGATGCCGGTAAAATTCCCAGTGACTGACGAGGTTTTGCCTGGGGTCATATAACCAGGCTGATGCCATTCTCCGGCATCAGTCTGAATGGAAATGGTTACTTAGGTATGTTCTGACATCTTTCATACTTGACAAATATCTAACCCAAATCCCAAACAGCCACCGGTGTGAAGAGAAAGAGGTGGGGGACAGGAGGCTAACAGGAGAATTCTAAAATTACTGCCTATATTTCACTCTGTAAGGATCATGTCTGTTAAGTGCCTGTGTTTACCGACCTCTGCAGTATTCTAGAAAGTCCTCTGCACAGCCTATGAATTACCCTGCTCTCTTCTGCTTTGTGTTTTCCCCTCTTCAACGCTTTGTATTGAAATAACAATCCTTCAGGCCAAGCAGGCCTGGCTAGAATTGCGTTTGGAGTCTTTAAATACATTATTCCACTGTCTTCTAATTAAGTGATTGACAACACACTGCTTTCCTCTGAGCAAACACTGTACAGCTTCCAAACACTCTAGGTAAATAATTTGCTAGTGGGATATAGCACCACATGATGCCCTCCCACCCCATTTCCCTGTTTGCAGGCTCTTTGCCTTCCTGTTTCTACTCTCAACACAAGGAAACCCACAATTTGCTAGTGGGATATAGCACCACATGATGCCCTCCCACCCCATTTCCCTGTTTGCAGGCTCTTTGCTTTACTACTTCTCCTTCCTGTTTCTACTCTCAACACAAGCAAAACCCACACAGAACAAAGCACTGGGGGTTGCCCAGGTGCCAAGTCACTGTGAGTTCACCTGCCTCTCTAGGAGGCTGAGCATTCCTCAGTCCCACCGAGCTGTTCCTTAAACCCACTGAAAATATACTGCTGATAGGCAAAGCCAGCAGGATTAGCAAGAGCCGTGGTTATTTCACAGTCTGTCAGCTCGACCTGATGGAAGACTGGGCCGCTTTGTTTCAAATCCTATGAACAGTTCCATGATGGACAGCAGGTGCTAAAGGCAGTAGGTGGGGAGAAATGAAAATAACGTGGGTGCTGCTGCTTGTCTTGGCAGGTAGCAGGCCTACTGACCTGGAAGTCATAATTGGCATCATCATTTATGGCTCCAATATATGCTGCAACCTGTAATGGGTTGTCAAAAGTATTCTTGAGAGATGGCTTCGGTTTCTCTGAAGTTTTCCAGTCAATCACACACAACTGGCCTCTGCATAAAAGAACAAGATAGGACAACATTTTAAACTTAAGTTTAGTCATAAGTAAGAAATAAGGGATGAGATAGCAATGAAAGTCATATCGCTCTCAGCCTGTTTCACTCTGATGTCACGTCGCTCATTATTATGTCTAAGCAGGTCTCTTGCACAACGGTAGTTTAGATCTCAAAAATCAAGGCTTACTCACATCTGCTGCAGCTTCTTGCAACTGCTGAGGATCACTAAACCCTAAATTCTCCACCAGAAACAGCACCACTTCTGTCAACAGGTTCATCCATTTTGCTGCTCTTAGAGATCTATCCAGCTTCCCCCCAACAGCTCGCCAACACACAGCCTGGGACACAGCCTCCCAGGCACCACCGAGCACCACGCAACACTGGCATTAGCGGGTTTCTTAGAGAACCAGTACCTCACCGATACTTAGCCACGCAGTCTACCAGGCCCAGATACTGAAGAGTCTCGTGCTGAACTGCACTTTCCAGAGCTTTCACTTCGCTGATATCTTTTAAGACATGTTGCACACTTGATAAGTAGCCGGAAATAGCAACATCTTCTTTCTGCTCCTTAGTTGCCATCTCTTCAGAGAGGAATATAGATTCCAAAGCTGCATGAAAGAGCTCTCCTTGGAGGAAAAGATCTAAGAAATAGGTGAAAAAACCCACATTTTAGAGACTGCTTATAATACCTGACTGACTTGTATTCTAGATATTACACCACACAGCTCTTACACTAGTCCTGTTTTTCGTACTGAAACACTGGGGAGTAGAAGAGAATGAGACAGAAAAATAAATTGTGAACAGTAAAATTAGTATCTCTTATATTAATGCTTACTTTACTTTTTTTGGTCTCACTAATTGCTCAGAAAAAAAATACGATTTTTAATTTAATTGTTTATTCAAAGGCATTGGTGAATTTCTATGAATTAAAAACATTATTCTAGGCTGCTTCTGCTGCATTTGCATCTTCTGCTGTATTGGTTCATTTGAATAGCACCAATTTCCTTCTGAAACAGGCGGGCATAGTTCTAGGAGTAAGGGCTTATCTCAGAAATGATTCCAAGAAAGATAATTTTTAAATAGATACGTAAGGTTTGTTATGCCATCTTATTCACTGAAGTTCTTAGTAACTCAAAAAGCATAAACACAGGATATTCAGTTTTAAAAAGCATAGTAATTCATGTAAGGAGTATTTATCAACATTGCTACAAGAGGCTACCAAGTATCCCCCAGGTCCTCCCAGATCCCCTTCAGCCCTGCAGTTTGGAGGAAGTCACCTTTGTAAGTCTTACAAAATGGAAACCTCTAAAGGCACGGCAATTTCATAGAAGAGGCTATATATACTGGATAAACTCAACAGTTACCGAAGAACTTCCGCATAAACAGCAAGACACACGGGTTTTTAAACACTCAAGATGCTATGATTTCAGAATACTTATTTCCATCTTGGTACAAAGTAGCTTTGTATCTGCAAACAGGCTCAATAACATCAGCTGGAAAATATCTATTTGTATATAGATACTAACAAATAGAGACATAAAGGAGAGCAGAGAGGATAGAGCAAAGAATGTCTAGGGTCTAATTCTCGTTTCCCACACGTTTCTGAATCCATTTTAGTGGTCCTAGAAAAAAGATCAGAGCTTAGATTCATTGCTGTGCTCATAATACGCTCTTGCCCCTTGAAATGCTAACAACTTAAAGGATTTCAGAAACACTCAACTTGCAGGGCCAGACGCTGCAGCGATGCTAGCACGTCCCAGCCAGTGATCCAGACTATTGCTTCAACTTTGCCATCACAGTGTGGTTAGACTTACTTTTAGTATACTCTGCAAAACCGTCTTTTCCAAGTTCCAGTATCATTTTCTGCTTCCATCTTTCTAGATAGAAGGCTTGCTGTGGAGAAATAGTCTGTTGAAGAATACGGGTAACACTGGGCATTTTTGTTTTTTGTAAAGCGATTTTCATGGGGTGGTTTGAATCACTGTTGAGAAGGGGAATTCTCTTGTTGGGGTTTATTAAAGGAACCCAGTTCTTGGGAGTTTTTGTTTCAGCTTTAACTGGAGGTCTGTGTTTATTCGGTGGCCCATATAACAAATTATCTTCTTCAAATATTGTCTCTGGTGTTTGGGCGCTGGTTTTGTAGGATGTAACAGAGTAGACCAAGTTCTTGTATTTTTCTTGGTCAACTTGTTCATAACTGTTCACTTTTTTCTTTTTACTATAAAGAGACGTGGAGGTAGCCAGACACATATGTGGGAATTGCTTTTGGCAAAAAGGTATTCGAAAAAGCATTTCCAGTTTCCCTGGTTTCCTGGACAGTAGCTGTAGGAATTTCATTCTGACAAGAAGCATTTGTGAGTAGTTAAGAGTTTTCTTTCTTCTATTAGGAACAGTCTGTAGGTTACCATATTTTCCCCCTGTAGAAAAAGAAATTTGTGATTTCCAGAGTCTGAAAACTCTACCATCAACCTATTTTTGCCCTTTGCCAAATAAAGAACTGCTATGGTCATAAAGTGTCTTCAAACACTTTATGCCACCAAAACTCCTTTAGATAAAGAACAGAATAAGAGAAAGAACCAATAAGCAATGAAAAGAGAAAATGATCCTGAAAAGACCTGCTGCTGGTCTGCAAAATCTGAAACAGGGCAAACGCATAAACATGTTGCAAGTAGCAAAAGCTGCAGCAGAGGATGCTCTTATAGCAACAGTATCAAAACCCTGATGAATGTAGACACAGAAACCTGATCTGCAAGAAATAACCCTCCAAAAGACGGAGGGGGAAAATAAAAAAAAAAGGCTACGCAGAAGAGAATGAAGCAAATTCATTGTTGTGAGCTATTAAAAACATGTAAGTTTACACTGGATGCCCAACTTAAGGGGACTGAGCGGACAAAGTACCTTTTGGAGAATAAAACGAAGTTTTTCTTCTGTATACCTAGGAGAAAGCAGACAGCAGCAGTCCATGCATTCTGAAATTGGGAGACTCGAGACTGGGAAAGCCAAAGAGAAACCAGATGTACTGCAAGTATCTTCAGATGCAAATTAATCTTTTAAACATCAGAGTAAAATATAAAAGTATTTTTGCTAAAGTGAGTTTCAAACACAGTTCTGTTCTAAGACACCTGGGAAGTTTAAAAGCAAAACCAGTATACCAGAAATATTGTTCACAGCATAGCTTTCAAAACTGCATTGTAACTGCAGTGCTAAGTCCTAGGAAAGTTCAGGCACATGGATAAAATGTAAACACTTGAATAGCAGCATTTAAATCAACACTAAATACTTGCAGAATTGACGCCTTATTCTCCTACTGAAAGTTATCCGCTTACCATTACAAAGTTCCCTTCTGTCCACTGCAAACAAAGACTACAGGCAAGGCACACTGCGAACTAACATCAGCATTTTGTTCCTGACGACGCTTTAATTTTACTCTTGTCTTTCCCCACACTACTTACACAGCCCTTCATACACTGCCCAAGCCGTAGGCGCCACAAAAACCAAAAATGTAGGAGGAGTTATTTTGTAAGGAGAGATCCTGTGGCTCATGCAGTGACACCAAGGTGTGGGTGCAGGCATCTGTCACACAGAACGGTTTGCAAAGATGGGGCTGTATCAGCTGCAGCCGATTAGATCAGGCATCTTGTAACAAGAGGCCGATACCTTGGACTCCAGTTCCATAAATACTGTTCTTCATCTGTGAAGGACAAAACCATCCAGCTGTGGAAGTTTAATCAGGAGTAGGCAGATACATTGCTTTTTTCTTTACTGGCTTTTTTTTGCTGACTTTTTAAGGTTTGGGGAAATAATAACTGTTCTGCAATCTGTCAAAAGCAAATCTGAACCAGGAAAACACAATTCAGTTGGATCAGAACCTTGTGTCACATAGCAGTGGCATTTCTGACCCAGTACCAGGTGCCCTACAGCCAGATTTGCCACACTGTTGTTAGATGGTTTCACTCAGTCTTTAGTAAGGGGTTCCTCTAACTACAATGCTTATCAATCAAAATAGTTAATGATTTTAGAACTGCTTCATGGTCCCTAAGAGAGTAATAGAGGAAAATAATGAAAACACCAACTGGTTAATTCTGCTACTGACTTTTTACAGTCTGATTAGATATAAAGCAAGCTACCTTACAAGGAAACCTTACCATTTAAGATACTTTGAATGTATCACTTCCCTTTTTGAATCATATTTTACTTAATATTGAAGCAAATCTAGATCCGCTTTGCTTACCCACTAGAACTGGGCTAGGTGGAGTTGCACTCGTTTTCTCATTTCCCAGTATTCAACAGCAAAAATGGACATGACGCTCTGAGCGCCCTCTGACTTTCCAATTCCTGTCAAAACTACTCTCCTGCCTGCACATGAGAAAAGCCCAGTCAGGTGCATTACAAAAGGACAAACAAGACCATTTCAACCATTTTATTGCCACAAAAGTAGGCAAGTTCTGCCACAAAAAGAGAACAACCTGCTTTAGGCAGGTTACACAGCAGCAAGAAATTGGACTGTCTATATTCTGTTACTTAAGTTCTGCCCTGCTTCATTTCATGGACACATGAGGAAGTTTTACAAATTTAGGTGAAACATAACCAAATTTTATGTTACCTCTCATTTCTTACATCTCAAAAAGCTGTTTCTACAGCTTGCGAGAAATTTGTAACAGCATAAAGAGGTACTTTTTATGAAGTATACATGTTTCAGTTTTTCAGTTCTCCTTGGTTTCTCACTCAGTGTATTTTGTATGTCTTCACTATTACGACCAATTGTGCTACAAATTGATTTCCAAGAAGCTCCCCTGTTTTATCAATTGACTATCATAAAGCAGCTCACTTCTGCAAAGCTGCTATGCCAGGATTTCCAGTAAGTAATTCTTCTCAGAAGAATATCACATTTTTTAATACATTTTTTTGGTGTTGGAATGGGATCAGTTACCTGACAGAATCTTCCCCTTTCTGAAAAAGAATGAGTGATGTTAGCACACTACAGGTGTCAGTTTGCTGCAGGAGGTAACGAAAAACAGTAAAAGCAGCAAAGGGATACGTAAATGTCAGGCTTTAATAACATAAGCAAATTGCTTCACCGTATTTTTTCATCATAAGAAGCAGTGCAGAAAAATTAACCTCTCCTCTCTTGGGGTTTACCTCTACACAGAGCTGCTGAAGTTGTGATTTAAAATAAAACAGCACCAATGCAATAGTACCCAAGCTTGTAGTTTCTCAGGCTATTGTTTGATGACCATTAATGCGCTTACCGAAGTGTATTAATCAGGACAGAATAAATGCTGGGTCAATGACTGTGAATTTGTCACATTAGCCAGAGCACAAAAGTTTATTCTGGCTTTGCGTCAGCTGCAGGAAGCAAGATGATACCTGATTCAGCATAAAGTTCACTTATAGCAACCTGACCTGTCAGTATTTTTAAGGAATAAATTTATACCTGATCAGTGTTTTGAGTCGTACGGCTATTACAATATGAAATACTACGAGCCCTAGAACTAATTTACTGTAACACTGATGCAGTGTTTCAGCAACGCCTAGTCTGAATTTTAAATTAACAGCCTCTATTTTTCTGGAGTAATATCTGTGGAAATGTTTGTGCACTATGAACTGAACCACCAGGAAAGGGAGAGTTTGTCAGCTGCTGTGCTGTTGTACAAAAGGAAAGAGTTCTAGAATTGCTAAGAAATAAAGAGCGCTTGTATCTAGCAGAACAAAGAAACGTGTATTTTTCAATAAATCACAGTGGCGTTTCTGTGCAAATAACTTACATTTACAAGAAGGAAATGGAGTTGGAGTGGTCTGGGTCTACTCTTGTACACAAGAGAATTTAACTGATATTTCTCCCTGTAGAAGCGTCTCCCTTCTCTCTGAAACCGTTTGTGTTCGACGACTGGCAGAATTGCTTCAAGTATTGCATGAAGAGCCACACTGGAGAACTGAACACAAATAAAATAATGGGGGGGGGGAAGGATGACTTCTTTTAAGTTTCCCAAGCTAGCTGACTCTGCAGCCCCCACAACAACTGCACTAACACAACTGAGGAAGTTTTTCCAGGATAGGAATGAGCGGCCTCAGAGAGGGAAACAAAAATGTTACTTAAGTAAATGTTCACGTCTGTAAAAACCGCCCTCCAACTATGGTTTCAGACAATAATCAGCATAGCTTTTTCTCCACAGTCACCTATCAAGCAAACAAAAGCACTAATTTACTTCAGAGATAATAAGAAAGAGCACTACCAAACATAATTACAGATCTGTTGCCCTGTGTCCCTAATTTGAGGAGAGCAAATCCACCGATGAAGGTATAATTTTAAGTTAACATCACAGGCTTTTCTCTGGGAAGAAGTATTATTATTTGATGTAGAAGGGCAACAGTAACCTATCTTCTTGGTCAGAATGACAACTTTCTTTTTCTCCTGGTTATAACTTAATAATGCAGGGCTTTGACAGCTATATCACCTTTAAGACTTTGCACACTCACCCATTCCCTGCCCCCCAACCTCTCCTCTTTGGTTCCTTGCAGTTTGTAAGCTAAATCATTGAACCGATCCAGGTTAAAAATACACCTCCCTCCTTTGGGATGTTAAGAGCATGGGGAGAAAAAGGCAAATTAAATTTAGCAACCCAGTTTAAAGCACAAGCCCGCAGAGCTACACTGGACCAAAGGGACAAGAAGCTTCAGCCCTGGGAAGGGAATTAGTGGGAAACAAGGCTGCAACACAAAGTCAGCAGTTTTGGCAAAGCAGCCCGTGAAAGAGCTGGCCTAATATTGGTGACCAGCAAGTGCCCTCCCGCAGACAGAAAACCACCTGCATAGGCGGCAGGTGCCCGAAAATCCCAGATAGCGCTGGACAGCCTACGCTTGTGGAGGGCTTCCCTCTCATTCCCTCAGGGATAAGTCATTCTGGACAAGAAGCCCTGCTCGACGGCGGCCTACCCCACTGCCTCAGCGGGCATGCCCACCCAGCCCCGGGCA
>NW_009607071.1:0-804 GCF_000690535.1 Cariama cristata | reverse complement strand
AGTGCTTGACAACCCTTTTGGGGAAGAAAGCCTGCTCAGTTAGCTGGTATATTCCAAACTTTGCCTAAGTTCAGCACCAGAGATCAGCTAATACCTTCTCAAGGTTGGATGGATGAGAGAACTATGGTTGGAAACACCTGACTACTGTTAAGCGTAGAGTGGTCTCAAGGGATCTGGAGAGCAAAGGAGCCAATGCTGCTCGGTGGTCAGCACTGTGAGGGACTTACTCTGAAGGTGACCTAGCCTGGTCCTACGCCCTGAATATTCCTTGGTAGTTCCAGATCTTCCAGTTTAGTTTCATCTGAAGGTATCAATGCTCCAAGTCTGCTCCAGTGTGCAAACTGAAGTGAAAACCATCAAATCTGTTTAAAAGGCAAACTCCTAAACCAAAATGAGATGCCAGCGAAGGCACAAGCGGAGAGTCCCTTTGCTCCTACACTTGTACAACGTTCTCTCCAGCATATTTTCCAGAGGTGATGCTGTCTTGTAACTCACAGTCAGGACTGTGAAGTGAGCTCCAGATGGAGTTACATGGAAAAAAATGCATTTTAGATCCGTTTTAAACCTTGGCCGTTTTTTTTTGTGTGTGGGTATTTTTTTGTTTTTGTTTTTGTTTTTTTTGTTGTTGTTGTTGTTGTTTTTCTTTTTTTGTTGTTGTTTTTCTTTTTTTTTTTTCTGTCTGACACAAAGCAGTTCCATTTGTAAAGACGCTGGCCACTTCTCCACTTCCCACCACTTTCTGAGCTGTATTTGAAAAGCTAACTCTGCTCATCCCACTAACACCTGCAAGCACCGCTAAGCCCA
>NW_009607070.1:0-24831 GCF_000690535.1 Cariama cristata | reverse complement strand
TCTGCCACCCACTTTAAGTGCCAGCCCAGGCTTAAACGGTGACAAATGGGGAAAAAACATACAATTTATATGAATAGTCTCTGCAAGATTCCTTTTAAATAAGAAAAACCCCATAATTTCATTCCTCTGATCTCACCAGAGGAAGGCATAAGCAATTTAATTATAAAATGAAAACTTAGCTCAGGAAACCTGTAGCTTTGAGTGGTAGTTAGCTGAGAGATTTTAAAATTTATTTTTCATTTCTGTTGCCATAAATTCTGTTCAAACAAAATCAATCCTTTGACAAGCTGGCTCCTCTCTGTGTTTTTTTGGGCAATGGGACCCTGCCCAATAGGAGGGGGAAGCTGGAGCAGCTCTGTGTACTTTTTCTTCAGGGCTGCAAGGCAGTGACTGTAGCCTAGGTTGTAAATCAGAGAAGTCCTAGGGGACTTTCAATTTGTGATGGCCTTCTTGGACTTCGAAACTGCACAGAACATCCCACAGGGCCTGCAGTCAAGCCGTTTCTCTCACTTCTGGCATGCTCAGGAGATACATATTAACTTCACCTAGCGTGCAAACCAAGATAGCTGTCCTTGAATCATGCATGCCTTTGCAGCTCTTAGGACTTTTGCAGTAGCATTTTCACTTAAAATAAGATACACTTGAATTAATAATTCTTTGACAAGTCTTTTCAACTGAAATCTGGGAAGAATAGTCAATAATAGAGAAACTATGTTGTATTTTCTGTGTGTATTGTGAAACCAAATCATTGGCTGACTCTGGGTCACAGGAGGATTACCTCTACAGGAAGGAGGAAATGCAAAAGTGGCATCTTCTAGAGCCAGATTCTCACTTTATTATAAATTATTTCAGACCAGCTGAAGAGCAGGTGGTAATCACGTCTTATGTGAGCTCCAAGCAGTTTCCTCTCTAAGCTCTAGGTCTAAACCGTTTGCTTCCTGTGAGGTGATGTTTACTCCTTGACAAGAGCTTGCTCAATGTCAGAGCCCTCAGGGCACTATTAGGCTTTAATGGTCCTGACCAGCCTCACCTGGGGCTCCCTCCCACACTCCTGCCCATGTGCCCAGGGGCTCCATTTAAGCTCTGCCTGGAGTATCTGTTCCTTCCTTGGGTGATGCTGCTGTAGTTGTCTTCAGTCTTGTTCTCTGCTGAGTCTGAGTTGCTGCTTCATTTTCCTGAATTGACTTTGGATCTCACCTTGCCTTAAAGTCCCTGGAAGTTTGACCTGTTGTTCTTGGTAATCTTGCTCAGGTACTGTCTTGTGTCAGTCTATAAGGGTACTGCCTTCCCCAGCACCTGGTGGTGGTGGATTTACCTTGGTTTCTGGCTCATATCCCTCCTCATGGAGCAGCCTGTATTATTGCTCCATAACATCCAGGTCATAAACTATAACTTAGTTCCACTGCAGTACTCTTTCAAGAATAATGCTTAGGACATATGCCTAATTGTTAGAGTAATGCTGTGAGGAATAGTCTTCAAAAGTTATCTTTCACCACGAAGGCTAGGTTTGTTACAAGAACCTGGTTTGGGTGCAGTCAGGTTGTATCTTGAAGAGTACCTAGGAACCTAGGGAGATGAGTGTGCTGCCAGACTTGCCTGAAAGGGCTGTTCCCAGTCAACCCATGGGTTGCCTACATGGCAGTGGTCTGGAAAGCAAATGAAAGATTGTACACTGTCATATTTTGTTCCAAAAAATTCAGATTTACTAAGGTTTCTTATTGCAGCTCTGGAAGAAAGTTTAAATCAAAGGCCTACCAAATTTTAGTGTACTGCTGATCAGGATGTGTGCACATTGTAGAAACAGAATAACAATTCTGTGTTGAAATGGCGATTTGCAAAATAATAGTTGATCAGCTGCTGTATAGCTTCACACTGACTGAAAGAAATGGTGACTAATACTAGTAAAACTGTTTCATGGAAAAGGTAGTAGAGAAGAAAGTTCCAACTCCTAGGTATTTGCCTTTGAAAGTTTAAAACAGGTGATCCAGGAAAACATCAGATAGTCGTTTTAAAAAAGAGTTTTCTGCACAAATGAAAGTCTTTCTGAATAGGATAAAAATATTTCAGTCTGTCAGCAAGAGATAAAACAGCTTGAATATTAAATTAAAAAAAATCTTCTCTGCTATGTTGTAATATAATCATGGCATATGATATGATAAAATAGGATTACAAAAAGACTTTTGACCTTTTGTGATTTAGTGAGTCTGATATTCTCAGACAATTCATTATGAAGGCAACAACATAAGGGAGGAAAGAAATAAACCTGGTAAAATCTTCTATTGCAGCTAAATAAATCTACTCAAATATTTACTATTGTCTGTGCATAGATTTTGGAGGCAGCAAAGTCTTACTGCATAGTCTTTAAAGTTAGTGTTCTAAGCAAGCTTGAAAATGCATTGGTTTATGACCTGTTATATCAGTTTCTAGACTGTGTGGCTATGTAGTACGTTTTATAGTTTTCGAAAAATGTTTATAAAGAATATCTATCAAATTATCCTTCTGCATAAATCAAGAGTTTTTAAAGGCATTGTGGAAGACCATAAAACCACCCATATAAAAGGGAGCCAGGAGTTAGAAGAGCTTGTTTTTGAAAGGGTAGGGGTTTTTTTCTGAGGGTGATCAGAAGGAGCGATGCATGAGACATGTTTCCAGAGGTTCCAGCTGGCAAAGTTCTCTGTGTAGCTGGCTAGTCTGAAATTGCTTAAGTGGGATTTTAATGATAAATAAATGATTAGTCAACATCACATTCTTGTGCCTGTTGCTCTGAAGATGTTGAAGTCTAAACATGAGATTTATCAGACATTTTGGAGTTACTTCATTCTTCCTGTATGAATCCTGGCCTATTGAGAAGGAAATTGATTTTGCTTCCGACTGTCACAGTCATCTTTCTTTTTAAGCTATCACTCTATAAAAATACTTTGTGCGTTAATCAGGCTTTTGGGTTTGTCTATAATTTGAAAACAAAAGATGTACTACTTTATTGTTAATGGCCATAATGGATTTGCATCCATTCACATACATTGTCTCCAGAAGTGTAGTCTCTTCTTATGGCCTTTTACTTACATGGATAATCATAGAAGCTGGGCTCTTCTGCTATATGTCTTTGATAAACAAATGGAGTAGAGGACCTTAAGGATGGGACACAAACTTTCTTATAGGATAGAAATTATAGTGGTTTGCCATGTAGTACCATCTAATGGGCTCAGACACAGGAGATGTGGGTCTTATTTCTGTTTCTGTTATGGTGTGACTTAGTCCAAATCTCTCCCACTTCTGTTTTAGATTTTAAAGACTAAATAATGATGCTAACCTTTACAGCATTGTTTTGAATTCAAAGAAGATCTGAGAATTACTTAGTCAAAATCAGGAGCAGATGTTTGGAATGGTTCTTATTGTTGGATCATCTGCAGTAAGAGTTGGTTGACCAAAATAAAAGTCTTGTTAGTTATCATTCAGGATGTTAAACCTCGGCTTGGAGCTTCTAAAGTGGAATGGAGCCATAGTTTATCTCATGGCTATTAGGCACAGTAATTTTAAAGTTTTAGTAAGTCATTGAATTTCCAGTGTAAATTGTTCTTCCTATCTAGCATACTTTAGAAATATCACTTTACAGGTGGTGATCACATTTCTATTTGATTCATGGATTTGCCTACTGAAATGTGTTTATCTCCTTAAGTAGCTGGACTAGACTGTCATGTTCATGAAATTCTTAAGTTCTCCAACCCCTTCCTGAAAATAATTTCTCCCAGGTCAATTATATCCATATTGTTATTCATATGTTTTTCCATACAAATATCTTGGCCTAATGAAAGAAGAAATATTTTCCCAGTGTGAGGCAGATGAGAAATTATTTGGAAGGTACAGGAAGACTTTCTTTTATAGGAAGAACACTAGAGGATTTGAGTTGAAAACAGAATTGCAAAGCATATGGTGTTTGTTTCAGTAGTCAGTGTTTTGGGCAAGTAGATTCTCAGCGAAAGCAAATATCTAAGTATGTGGAACCATCCAGAAATACAAGATTTTTAAAGAGAAGAAGAAAAATCCTCAATCTTCAGGCTATTTCTGGGAAGGATTTTTGTACAAGAGCAGTTGCCCTGGTGATTTCTTTAAACTAATAATGACTGGGATTCCTTCCACAAGGGGGAGATGTATAGCATGGTATGTTTATTCAGTATTTGTTCCTGTGGTTTAATATGTTACTTATTGCATCTCAATCCAAATACTGAACTACTGACTTTTTCAGCGACAGTAAACATTAAAACTAGAAGAAGTTAGTGTTTTACAAGCATTAAAACTTCATCTTTTTCAGGAACTTATGAAGATATTTTAGTATCTCCATTAAAAACAAGGGGAAAAAGAGCAAAAAATGTCAGGGCCTGTACAATTTTTTAGTGTGGATCCCTCATATTGTGTAACTCTTTATTGGTAAATAACTGATAACAGTGACACAAGGCTCACCTGAAATTTGGACACTTCCAGTTATATTTCAGAGCAGAGTGCTAGGTTTTCTTGATTCTTTAGCTTGGTGAAAGAACACATATTTCTTTATGACAAATTGACTAGCTGCCTTAGCAAAATTTTATCCTGAGTCATGAAAGCTTGCCAAAACCACAACTAATATGAATAATTTACTTTGATAGAAAGTGTTAGACAATCCTAATATTAGCTATTTTATTTGTTCTGTCTACACTGAATTCAGCAATGCATCTACATTTCCAGTTAAAAATTTTACATGCTAATATTATGCCTGTACTTTTTAAAAAAAATAGTACATTTTCCTGAAGAAATTTTTCATTGATTCATACATATGTATGTACACACACATTCACACTAGTCTTGTAAATATGTATATAATTTTTTTAAACTACTGCAATTGAGAGTGTGTCTGTATCAAATTGCTGTTGTTGTCAACAAACATAGCAATGTACTTAAAGTATTCACCAGTGATGCTTCTAGTCATAAACTATTAAATAGAAAGGTAATAAATGTTGTATGGGAGAACGTGTCATTAAATGTCTGACTAAAATCTGCAATCTGCTTTTGCATGAATCATAGTGCAGAAAATCAGATTAGCAGCTCTTGAACATAGAAAGAAAATGTCCATTAAAATCAGAAAGATGCTATTCTGACTTTGTCAGACCTTATAAAACAATGATTACAAGACAGCTCTATAAATAAAAAATAATCAGTAAAAAGTGATTATGGAATATGTGATCAGGAAACTTGTTTTTTCTTCATTATGAAGTACAAGTCTCAATACCAAAGGAGGAAAGGCTGCACTGATATCAACACCAGGATAAAGAGGTTTAAAAATAAAAAGAAGCGAACAGGGTGATTTTTCAATGGCAGAAAAAGGGATTGATGGGCAACATAGCCTAATCATTTACATTTATGGGCTTGGTTGTTATCGGATGCAAACTCCACGTTGTTGTCTCTGTTTGGAAGTATTCCTGCTAGTCAAAACTGAAGTTAATCTTTGCATGGTTTCACACCTGAATACCTCAATTTTCAAAGTAAGGTTCAGATGCAGGCTGGTTATTTTTTTTCATTGTGATCCTTTTCTTCCAAATGTAGTCAATATATTCCCTGGCTAAAGAGATAAAGTATTCATTAATTATTTGTATTGATCAGAAAACATCATGAGTTGTGAATTGTTTTATACCAAACCACCTTTGGTTTTGCTATTAAATAAAAACAGAAAATACTGACATTAGTTAAAAAAATTCATTTTAGTGTGTAAATACTGATATCAATAAACACCCCTTTTACTATGTAAGGCAAAGTACCTTCAGGTGATGTACACAGAATGTTCTCTGGTGGTTTGTATTTGTCTTCTCCAGTCTTTGGAAATAGGTTCACTTTCATCTGCTATGCCACTACGTATCTAGCCATGTGATCTTAAATAGTATATTACCAGGAGGTATGTTTCCGCTAAGTTCTTCGTATTTTTTTAATCCTTGTAAAGCTCAAAGATCAAGAGGTAATTTTAGAAATATTATTTAGTTGCAGATGACACCAAGCTGAGTGGTGCAGTTGATTTGCTTGAGGGAAGGGGTGCCATCCAAAGGGACCTTGACAGGCTTGAGGACTGGGCCAACGATAACCTCAAGAAGTTCAACAAGGCCAAGTGCAAGGTCCCTGGTGATACATGGATTGAGACCAGCCCTGTAGAGAAGGACTTAGTGGATGAAAAATTGGACATGAGCTGGCAATGTGCGCTTGCAACCCAGAGACCCCATTGTATTCTGGGCTGCATAAATAGAAGCATGGCCAGCAGGTCAAGGGACGTGATTCGTTTCTTCTACGTGGCTCTTGTGAGACTCCCATGTGAAGTACTATGGTCAGTTCTGGGGTCCCCTGCACATGAAAAACATGAACCTGTTATAGTGGGTCCAGAGGAGGGCCACAAAAATGATCAGAGGTCTGAAAAACTTCTATGACGAAAGGCTGAGAGAGGTGGGCTGCTTCATCCTGGAGAAGAGAAGGTGCTGGGGAGACCTTGTTGCAGCCTTTCAATGTATAAAGGGGGCTTATAAGAAAGAGCGAGATACACTTTTTGCCTATAGTGACAGGACAACGGGCAATGCTTTTAAACTGAGGGAAGGTAGGTTTAGATTGCACATAGGGAAGAAATTTTTTATGATGAGGGTAGTGAGACACCAGAACAGGTTGCCTGGAGAAGCTGTGGATGTCCCATTACTGGAAGTGTTTGAGGTCAGGTTGAACAGGGCTTTGAGCAACCTGATCTAGGGAAAGGTGTCCTAGCCCATGACAGAGGGGTTAGACTAGATGATCTTTAAAAGCCCCTTCCAGCCTAACCAATGTCTTATGTACCCAGATAAAACAATCTTCAAGGACAATTTTTGATCTACCTTTTTTTTTTTTAGATAAGAGGAAAGATGTTAGGGGAACAAAGAGAAGGAAGGAATGAGGAAATCAATGGAGACCAGAGCAATTAAAAGTTATCAGTTTTTTGATTTTTCTCAGATGAAATCTTAGTGTACTACTCCTGGGTTTCCTTCAACTGAAATCTCTGAGTGCAAGATTATTGTTGCTCTGGATAGCTGTCATTTTTATTATTGTTTTCATTTGAACCTGGAAAACCACTTCAAAGACACACTTATTGTAGGTGGTATGCTCTTATAATACATCTATTTTGGAAGGTGGACAATCTTCCAATTAGAAATTTTGACAGAAAACTGTTAATCTTCTTTAGTTTTATTTCTTTGATGGTAGCATTCTTTTTAGCCTGTGCATCCTGAACAAGATTATCAATAGATTTAAACATTGCTATTGACATTGAAATTCAGACAGTTATTTTAGTTTTGAACACCTTGCCTGTTTTCTGTGACAACTTTCTGTATCATAAAAAAAGGTTGTCTTTGAAGTTACTGTGAAAAATGACTGTGGTGATGCATGATTTTAGTTTTACTTAATTAAAAGTTTGAGCTGCTTACTAGAGCATTTGTAAAACTTAAAGATGAAGCAAAGAAAGAATCTCCTTTTGTTTAAAGCCTAAAGGAGATGTGTGGGCCCTAGTACTTTCTCTGTGTTGCATCGAATCTTGTACTGAAAACCACTTGCTGCTGACCCAGCCAGTGCATTGGGCTGTGTAAAGCAGTGCCAGTCACATCACTTAACTGTGTGCTGTGAACTACCCAGCATAGAAAATGGCATGTCTTAATCTTGCTGGTTGAGTTAGGTCATCTAAAGGTGTGTGAGTGTGCTTTAGGTAGACTTTGGACTTGATATGTTTGCCTTAGTAAGCTACCCAAGTTAAGCATAAACAGCTGGAGGCTATAGAAAAGACCTGTGCTGCTATGGCATGGATCTACTGTGATTTCTCCGCTCTGGAATCCTTGCAGTATAATTGCAAAGGGTCTGGGATAGCAATGATTGCAACTGAAACGAAGTCTGAAGAGCAGACAGAAAATGTCACGCTTTTATGAAGATGGAACATTTGCACTGAAAATGGTTCTGTAGAAATAAGGTGTGGTAATCCATGGTCATATTTGCTATGAAAAAGCTGATGAGAGAAAAACCTTTTACAAATAAGGAAGCTGGTTTACTTTTTTTGGAGGGATGGTCAGGAGACTTTAATCAAATTAATAGCCCTATAAATTATTCTGAGCCCAGCAATGAAGCTGAGGTTTCTTATACATACTGAAGAATGGTCTGGGTAATATATATGCAATGCCCCTAACTATGTCTTATAGTATAAACAGTATAGTGTAGTAAGGTGTGTTTTTAATCATATCACTGCATTATTATATTGTAGCCGTAACAGGAAAAACAGAGCATCTAATTTTCCATCTTTCTTGTATTTACATAAAATCACAGAAGACTGAAATTACCTATTATTTAATTAGGCAAGTACCATCACCAAATATAATATAATAGAATAACTTTCATGATTTTTCTACAGTTGAATTGTTCCTTTTCTTTCCATACCACATTTTGTGAGTCTGTTTGCCATATTTCATCCTTAGTAATCTGAACGCTAAATTGCACTGCTAATTTAAAGTCTTAACCCTATTTCATGAGTCTGCCAAGTATATCTATCCTTTTCCTGTTGACAGCTTATTTTAAGTAGCACTTGAGTAATTTATCTCTGTGAATAATTGCTAATCAAAATTTTCACAGGTTTCATAGGTTGATGAAATTGCAAAAGAAAGTTTGGATTTTTTCTTTCTTTGTGTTTCTCTTGCCTTGAAATAACAGCAGATACTGGCAGATGTTTTAATTCAGTGATATCAAATAAGTTTTAATAATTATTTCAAAGATTCCTATATATATTGGCAGATACTTACCAATTCTTACAGACTTCAGCTTAGTGATACATTCTTTTGAACCTTTCATGAAACACAAGTAGATAGGAGTCAATTTAGAAACCTGTAATACAATAACATGATATGAACATATGGCTTGGGGTTTCACTGTCATAAATCCACAAGTGGAACTTTAAACCTGAAATATTTTGCTAAGAAATTCCAACACTGCAGTTTACTATTTACAGCTATAACCCAAAATGGATGTTACTCACCTCACATACCACTATTCAACACAGCAAGACTTATGCAAAGAAGCAGATTGCTACATTTTGTGATTTTTAGTTTACCTTTCACTTTATAATCAAGATTAACCTAAATATAATGAGGCTATATTCATAAACATATGGTGGCTTATAATCTGTGTGTGATGATTAAAGTGGATACCGGGCCAAAGGCTTTATACCCCTGTGGTAAGAGAATCAGTACTGTGCAGAACAAGTTACCTGTTTTATTTTGGAGGATCAACCACACAAACTGCGTCCGCTAGAAATAAGGCTATTGGATGCAGATGAAAAATTCAGGTACTAAGTTGTACTCCACAAGCAGAAACCTCAGTCCCAACACAATATTTTGGGTTGCATCATGGCCTTTCTTGCACTTTTCACATGCACTTCTCTTCTATTACAAAATTCTACTATGAATGGAAATGTGGCCAATTAGGTAAAAAATTGTTTGTCAATCTCCTTATGTGAGAAAATTAATGGTACTGTAAGGTCAAATATTAATTTCCAGTATCTGCCTTTAATGAGGCTAACAAATAGAGGTTTTTGTAGAACTTCTTAGAACTTTTGTGATCAAAAGATATTTTATTCCACAAATATTTTTGTTACAAAGTATTGAGGTAGAAAGAAAATTGAAGCACAGTTGTAGAACAATATGTGGCAAATACGTGGGGGAATAAATCCAGAAAAATCAGATTTTATGCAAACCTCTTCCAGGCTTTGACTTATGACTCAAAGAAACATTATTCAAACTGACATCATGCCATGTATAACACTTAAGACGACAGTTTTGGAAGCCCAGAGGAGTTTCTTTTCCTCATCTTCCTGATGAAGCTTGCACATATTCTGCATTCCACTTTGTTCATTGCTTTATAAAAGAACAAGAATGTGCCAAAGAGTCAATCAGAGGAAAGATAATGGCAATATCTGTGTACAGCAATGCTAACTTATTTTTCAGGCAATAGTCTAGTGTGGTCACGTTAGAAGCAAGTTAATAAGAAATGGACTGTTGAACTATCCCCAGCCACCATTTCACAATATACCATACAGCTGGGGGATCAGACTAACACTTTGAACAATAATTCATGTTGCAGCAGTTCTTGTCTGATAACACACATTAGAAAAAGCGTAAATCGTGTACAATATAAAAGGAAAGAAACACCATGTGTATGACCTTGATCTCTCAAAGACATATGAAGGTATTTAAATATATAATATTCTGTGAGCAGTTCCACTGAGATCACTAGTACCACTTCCTTAACAAAAACTTTAGACAGATGAGTAAGGCAGGTTTGTACATTGCTGTCACTCTTTTCACAGTTAATAAAATTAACCTTCTGAATGAGTCTTTGCACGGTGAAGGTCTTGAACTGCACATCCCTTCAGGCAGTAACCTTTCTTTATGATCTATATACAGCACCTAGCACAACAGAGCTTAAACTGCTGTTGAGACTTTAATACTTATGTGTTTGGGTGCAGACTAATGTGAATAGGAAACGAATAATGCTATTAAGATATACATAAACGTAGGAGGACAATTTTATTTTCAAATAGCTTGCAGTGTTTCAGAATTTTTTTCTGTGCCACATCTAAGTTAAAATATACTCTCCCTGCAGTACTACTTCAGCAAAGGAGACAATATTGATAGAAGATGAGTAAACCTCAGGTTGAGTTTCTTCTATGTCTGATTTAAACTAGGTTTTAGTTCTCCTAAGCTAAACTCTGTTTAGCTTTTCCATATTCTAAGCCTGAATCCAACATTAAGGCTATAGATTAAAGGGTCAAGGGCATCTGTTAAGGTAAGATACATCTGCAGCAGTTAAAACATGGCTTTCTCAAAAAGATAAAGACTTTTTCGTGCTTGTAAAATCTTATGTAAAAAGATATTTTGTGTAGGAACTTCAATAGTGTGTTGTTAATGGCCATGATACCTTCTTTCCAAGGTAAATAGTGAACATAAACCCACTTCTTACAATCTTCACTTGTCTTGAAAAGCTCACAGAGCTTACAAATAGTTGAACACAGATTGACAAACACATTCAAGATCTCAAAAAAGTTAGATACCAGATAAAATGAATGGCACTGTTATCTTTGTGTTATAGACAAAGTTTAATAGTCCAGGATGTCAATGAAAATGTTAAATACTAAGAAACCTGGTATCAATCCCTGTGAAATCTGTGCAGAAGCTCTCCTGTCATTCCCCACTGGAAACTCCATTTGAGAATTAGTTATTAGGTGGTTTGTAACCTGTGTATTCTATCAATGTTGCATCCTTCTGTATTTTTATTTGGAATATTGGTGGTGCTACATCAAATGCAGAAGTTACTTTATATGTACATATATATATATGAAAGCCTTAAAAAGTAATTTTCTCCAAACATCAGAGGATGAAATCAGAATTATTTTGCTGAAAGTATTTTCTTTTGAGAACTAATCAGCCTATACTGATTAATTGGATTATCTCATTTGTTTGCTGTGAACATTAGCACAATATTAATAGTCATTCAGTAGTTTGGATTTCAACATTTTCTCATAATATCAGATATCCTCAGCTACACTTATGACTGTTGGAGGTATTCCCCATTTGATTTCTTAATGTTTATCCGTATCAAAAATGTTATACCTATCTTCAACTGAAAATACTTTATGAACTTGTGGAATGAGAGTATATCATAGTTTCTCTATTTTGATGTAGGTATTTGCTGAACATTCATTTCTCCTGTGTTATTGTTGGCAGTTTTACTATTCCTATTGTGGTGCAAGCTTGTATCGTTGCCGTGTTTATGATACGCTTAAATCTCTTATTGTCCAAACCCCAAAATTGACAGATTTTTTTTTCCTTGATATTTTTAATTTCCTTTTTTAAATTTGTATACGTCATTGCTCATAGCTTATACAAATGAGTACATTTTTACCATTAACTAAGTGTCTGCTTATTTTTCATTTCCAGTTGCTCTTCTCTGAGTTGGGGCTAATGTCTAGGCAAAGGTGCTGTTTTTGACTATGGAATCATGACTTACTGGTTATATAAGAAGTTTCTTTGTAAGAACTGACTACAAAGGTAAAAGCCCCTGTACAATACAGACAATAAGAAACCAAACAAAGAAAGTCTAGATGAATTAATTCATTACTAGCACAGAAAATATTCTTTTGAATCCTTGAGTAGTGACATGCAATTACAATATATGAATTGTGTTGCATATAATTTATCCAGTGAATTTTGGCATTTTGCACTGCATAAATTGTTAACAAGTCAAGTTTGTTATTTATAAATTAGCTGAATCAATGAATAAATTATTTGTACAAAATTGTTCTACTATCAGGCTTTCCTCATAAACAGTTGAATAAATTGTACCTAAACATATGTTTTATGTGTTTCCAATACTACTTACTGAAATTCTGCCTGTATTACTAAGGAATAATGCAACATTAGCATAAATTCAAAAATTGGTATTTAAACTTGCCAAAGTGCTTTGAATTTCCATAAACATGCTAAATTAAGGCAGGGAGTGCTCTCCATTCTCTATAATACACATGGATGGTATGAAGATTTAGTAACTTATTGTATTTTACAACAGGATAGAAATTTTCAAAATGTGGAAAAATCAGCAGTAGATCCTACAAGGTAACTAGATGTGTAGGAACCCCCACGGAGGATATGGAAACAGTAATTTTGCTCCTTGATTTTGACCAGAAATTCTAATTTCTGTTGAAAGCTTTGTCAAAACGGACAAATTCATGTGGAAATTTTAATTTTTAACAAATTTTGTCTGTTTTTATTGAAATAATACTTTCTGCATTATGTTACAGTGATTTATCAATAACAGGAGTCAACTTCGTTGGCCAGCATTTTGGTAGTTAGGCAAGCATGCAGAGCCAATGAAAGCAGGATGGTACAGCAGAAAATATTTTTGGAGTAAATGATCATTTTAATACTAAAATGATACGGTGACAGTGGAGGTACCAGTAAAAATAATTCATTAGTTATGTAGGTAGAGATGATATCTGCTACAGCTTCTGGAGCTCCATTGCCTTTTTGAAAGTTATTGGTAGAAGCTATTGGCTTGTTTTACTTTTCTGCCTTTTTTTGTTATCAAGTGATTGAAACACTTGTTGAAATAAAAAAAAACCCAACCCACCTGCCCACCCGCCTTCCAAAAAAAAAAAAGCACCCCAAAACCAACAAACAAAGCCAACTTATTGCAAGGATGAAGAAGATGCTTAAGGTTTTGCTTTGCCCTACTACATACTAGTCTAGCAGATACAACTATACCGCTCTATCTATAGCAAAATGGCACATTTCCATATTATCACTACACATACATTTGTTCGTTTGTGTGACTACACAAGATAATTTAGGCAATTCTTAGATCAAAATGTTGGCAACTTATTTATTCAGAAAGGATTGTCCTATAAACAAAGGTCCAGATTTTTACAGATCAAAGTGTTCTGACTCATATAAACTCCTTTTAAGCCATGCCACAGATGATTAACACTAAACCCGTCCTACCCACAGGCACTTACCAAATGTCAGCCAATTGTAGACATCCATATCATGAACATATCTGTGCTCACTGCCTCCACTCACTTTGTGAATGATAAAGACACCCACAGCCTTGTTTGGATTCATGCCTCTTAAGATCTCATATGTGATTAGAATAGATAGACTCCACAGAAACATGACTTGGCACTACAGAAATTCTCCAGGATGCTGTTGATTTGCAGAGGAAATTATATTGCAATTCCTAGGAAAGGCATATATAGAAAGATGTTCAAGCAGGAAAAAAATGAGATCATATTAAAAGGAATTCTGCAAACTAGCATTTTCTTTTACTTCTGCAGTGCTAAACATAGGAATCCTCAGAAATCTTGACTATCCATACAAAAAGGCTTTCATTTAGCACATCCTTTATTGTGGAATCCTTGAGCTAAAGGCTAGAGTCTACTGCCCAATATCTGGGTGGATCCAGTTTTTCAGTTTTGCTGACAAACTGAAAGACCAGTTATTTGCAGAGCCCCTGGAGGGACACAAATACACATAAAGTTTAACTTTTATTACTCTTTTGGAAAAAGACTACTTTGCTGCAGGCAAGCACACCTTTTTCTCTTAAAATGACATTTGAAGTCATGAAACACAAGCCCAGTAATCTTTACAGAATTTCAGTAAAGCTCTGAATTTTGTCAGGGGGTGTCTGACTTGGTGAATGAGTTAGCTGGTTTTGCCAATCCAGTGAAAAATTGTGTAGGTTGATAGACTGTTATTACTGTAAATCTGATGTTTAGGCAGGATATGTGAAAGATGCACAGTTCTTACAATTCGTAGTATGAAGACATTCAAAACATACTTATTTTACAGGCAAAGACGAAGCTAAGCGTGGAAAAAAGTTTTACAGAACAAAAAAATACAATAGATACTTGTGGCATTCAGTGGATAGAAGATGTCAACATTGCTGCTCATATCCCTCATGGGTCTTATCTGAAGCCTGTTAACTTAACAGGAAAGATCCAAGGCTCTCTGCATCCGGTTCTGAATCAGCAGATTGCAACTAGCAGTCATTTAATTTGTTCACTTTCACAAAAGTAAAGTTCAGTAAAACCTAAACCTTCTTGTATTCCTGTTTTTTCTTAAGCACACTACATCTAGCAGTTAAACAACTTTTAGTTTTAATGCTACTTTAGGTGTTTTTAATCCTAAAGCTCTTAAAGAAGCATCACCTGTTGCTTACTACTATAGACTAGCAATAACATCCTTTATCTAAATATACTTTCTGTAAGCTGCCCAACACCTCCCAAAAATTCATTTGCATAACACTTTCAGATTTTTATCTTCAACAAAGTGGTAAAACCCATTGTTCATTTCTCTACAGCCCTCTTTTAGAACCTCTAGGTATAGCAGGGTTTAAAATTTTTCCCTGTGTTCCTGACAGGATCATTAGTGCCTTGAAGGCACCATTTTCAGTTGGATTTATGCAGAGCTGCACTGGCAGCTCCTAAAGAGTGTCTCCTAGCACTTCCAGACATACACGATTTCTGATATATGTTCTGTAGTATACATTACCTGCTTTGAGGGGCTAAGCTCTTCAAAAGGCAGTTCTTGGAAGGGTAAGAATTAAAACCACAACTCTTACTCACGCCTAAACAGATTATAAAGTAGTTGCTGTATTGTCTAAGTACAGGTGCTATAACCTGTATGAGACCGGTTATATCTGAAATAACACAGGATACTTGACCTCGCTTACTGTCTGCTCAGTTCCTTGGTAGGTGCTGGCATCTGTTTATAGGGAAAATGCTGTCAGCACACTTTTTCAGGTACGAGAGCAGACAACAGAATTCAAGAGAGTGAGCTTATCTTTGGAATAATAATCTGATCTGGGGTCTGACTAGTTTTAAAATATACTGTGGCATCTGATCATCATTCGTAGTAATCTGAAGGGGAAATTTCAAAAGTTTTAGTATCAGTGGAAAGGCTATGACTTGGCAGCGAACAAAATATATCCACAAAGTACTTTCATCTGACAAAATATGTTGTTGACGTGTAGCTCAGCAATACAGTTCTGTTGCTGCTAGTATTAGGCCACAGACTTTGTAGTGAGTTTGCAAGGCCTCAGGACTGATGCCTCTCCGATTTCATCTAAACTTCTACTCAGATCTCATCTGAATGGATGTGATGTTAAACCAGCTTTCTGTTGCTCTCTGGAGAATGTCTACGTGGAGCTGACTGGTGATGGTGTTGAGTATAGACTTTGGGATATCTGGTAGCTCTCTATAGTCTGCTGTGTTACAATGGTTATCTATATCACTTTCATAATAAAAATTTAAGTAATTTTGATCTGATTGTTAGATAAAATTTGTAGTTCTCATTGTTTTAATGTGGAAAAATACTTTTTTTTTTTCCCTCTGACATGGGAGATGCAAAGTATTACATGCAATCTTGCATTGCAGCTGTCATGCAGAAGAACTTGAGGATTTGAGTAATTGTTTCATTTGTATGTGCACAAAGTGATCTTAAAAGGTATTTGCATTAGAAAACTGTTTATATTCTCAGTTTTCATTTGCAATTTTTTTGTACTTGACAGAAGGAACCTTTCACCTTTCCAGGCACTTAGGCTGTCTAAAAACCACAGCCATCAGAGACAGAATGTACACTTTTTGAGACAAATCTATTTAGACCAAATACTTTTTGGTCTTCGTGTTGCTGTTGTTATAAATGATTTATGGAACTCCTATTCTGATAAACAGCAATTTTATGTCCGATATTTGTGCAGCTGCAATGGACACTAGGTAAAATGCAGTAATTGTATAGTTAATCAAAAATAAAAATATAAAGCAGAATACAGTTGGAAACCTTTTGAAATGCAGCTAGGTTTCACTTTTTCTTTTTTTTTTTTTCCTAATGCTAAGCAGAAAACGCCAATAAAATATTGATCGTAGAATTATGTTTTAAAATTCAAGTATATATTAGAAGACTACTTTATGACATGTTCAAATTACTCCTAGTGGTCATACAATAGTGTTAAATTATTAATATTTTATCTTGTGGCTGTTGTGAGAAATATTTGCATGAATAACGAATGCCAAAGGAACTTGCATGCTTTCTAACAGTCTTCTGATACTGTGTTCAGTAGGCTGTGGTTAGTCATTCCTTTTTTAAGTGCTGAAGCTAACGTAAAACATTCTGCAGCTTTTCTCTCTTCAGCGCTTTGCTCCCAGAAGAAAATGAAATACTTTTCTGCGACATTTTCTGTTTGATTCTTTCCTTAAGCAGCTGTATGTATGACATACAACCTCTCTTTGTACCACCATTTTTACTCTAATTCCGATTTGAAAATGCCTTAATCATAGTCACTTCTTTAGTAGCTTTGAGCTCAACAATGAAGAAAAGAAAGTATGAGCTAAAAATGTCTATTCTTAATGTACCCAGTTGTTTCTAGTTCTTGCAGGCTGATTCAAATCGAGACTTTCACTCATACTACTTTGTCAGTAGTTCATGGACACAGTCTACCTTCACTCTCAAGGTTTTTCTGATGCTACGATGTCTATCCTTGACATAATCTTTGTTTGTACTTAATTCTTCCTGCTGTCACAAAGATGTGTTGATGTGACTTTGCTGTGGTTATTGTTCTTATTTGAGACTGGAAGGATTCAGCTATGTCTTGAGTAGTTTTATGCTACCTTCTCCCCTTTTAGAGTGGAGAGGAATAGTTACAGCCCTTAGAGATGGATTTTTCAGAAGGCAGTCGGTGGAACAGAGACAGCAAATACTCAGACAATGCACTTAAAAATTCATGCTTGACTACAGTGCTTTAATGGGCTGTTTCCTGTGTTGAAACACAATTAACAGCTTGGTGCACAGAGGGAAGACTGAAGGGGACCAGACCAAATGAAAAGACTCGGAGAAATGGGCTTATAAAACTGAAAGTGATTTAGCCTGTCATATTTTTGCTTTACTTTCTTTACTATATATACCTGTTTCTAACACCTAATCCTTTGGTATTAAAAGCACATCTTATGCGGAATTTGGGAAAAGCTGATTTTATTGACCAAGGTCAATCTTCAAATAACTGTTCAAATAACTCTTATTTGACCTAGATAAGACACCTGTATATAATAATATTAATAATAAAAGTAGCTGATGATGTAAAAAAAATCATATTGAAGCAGCAGCATCTTATTTTCATGTCCACGTAATTCCAGGCCATAATGTCCATACTATATAGTTTATCTGTTTCATCTTTCTTTTTTTTTTTAACTTTTATTACCAGCTTATATTTGTTAAATTGCTTAATGTATATAGTCTTTTTCAAAAGCTGATAATGAAGTAAGTTTTAAGATCAGTTATGTGAAAGTGCTGTGCCTTTTCTTAAAGTCCCAGAAGTCATAAATCATAGTATTAAAGAAGGTATGACAGCGTTAACTTTCTATAATCCTTGTCAAGCAGCTGCCATATTTGTGGAGCAATTTGTATGTAAATGCAGGGTTTTAAAACAGAATTTGATATTGAGGTTACTGGAAGAGGGTTGCTTTCACAATTAATTATAAATCAAAAATGTGAATATAATGTTTATCACACAGACAAGAGTTGAAAATGAAACCACCAAGCAAATTTTCATGTGAATTCTCAGCCAAAACATGTTTTCCTCCAGTCTTATATTAGCACATTTTTTCGTCCCTAATAAAATTTCTTTAGACATGAAATGTGAGGTTTTACACATATATTTATTTTCTTCACAGGGCGGAAAACCCCCCAACCTTCTCAATCTTAAAACTATATTGTTAATTTATAATGGAAGTAACAAATGAGTCATAATTATAAAAAACTATAACTTAGTGCTAAAGATCTGAAAGACAAGGGCACTGCAAAACTACCAGTATTTTTTTGAGGTATCCATTAAAGACCTGGTCTTTCTTGAGCTATTGTGAGAGACTGTTGTTTTTCAGTTTGAATTTGTTCCCAAGGGAGTTCTGTTATTTAAAGAAAAATGGGTAGGGGTGATCCCATTGAGGGAATGGGCACTAAAGAGAGGTACCTTGAGAAATCTCAAGGTGTGAAGATATGACCTACAGCACAGAGCTGTAAAACAGAAACCCAGAAACTTTTAGAAACAGAAAAGAAAGGTGTATTGACATTAACTATTCAGCTGGAGTTGTTTTGAAGCAGGACCCACGTTTATCTGTTTGTCTCATATTGGTTTCAGTGCGCAGGAGATGTAAACCGAAGTATCTGCTATGTAGGCACAGCCTAAAGGACTGCAGAGAGCACCAAGGAGGCAGCAAGGCTGGCCTCGTGGGGAGAGGAAGAAACTTCAGGTGGTCTGTGCAGGGCTTGCTGCCACTCAAGAGGCATTGAGTGAGCTGTAACCAAGCCTGGGAGCAAGGAACTGGGTCGGCAAAGGAATAAACCATATTTTTTCTATTCTCTTTTTTCTGATCACTTTGACTTTTGTCTGTCTAAAAAGTAATTTAGTGACTATTCTGTTAATGCGTGGGGTTTGTGAAGCCTCAGGTTTTCTTGGGGAAACTCTAGACAGGTCTCCTTAAAGCTGTTACTGACTTAGTTTTTCCTAATACCTCTGTCTGTGACAGTCTTATGAAAAAGGAAGGAACGCTTCTGTCCCTTTATGAGGTTTCTCTAATTTTTCTCTAATTGCTCCAATGAGCAATTGATTGTGTGTTTATAGAGTGCTCCTTGGGAAAGTCCAGTCCTCTTCAGTAAGACCTGTGTTTTATTTTTATGCAGGAAAACTCTATTGGTTATAGTATATATTAACAGTTGGGCAGTTCATGAACCTCTTTTACCTTTTCACATGACTTGATCACAAATCTTGTTTAAGTATAGGACTTTAGATATGTTAGAATTTGTTGTGGTTGCTAATATGAGTTTACACTTACCTGCTAATTATTTGTGTGTACTGCATTTCCATGTGTGTTTCTATCAAGGATTGTTTATTTTAAAGTATGTATTTACAGGCCTCCTTGGTGTTAAGGTCAGTTTAGAATGTGCCTTTCACCATACTGGCTAAAGAGTGGTAAAGTTTGACTCTGAATATATATTTTTAAGTTTTAATTCCCAGAGAATACATCGATATCCTGAAATCATTACTAATGCCTCTATTAGCAGACATCATTACTGATTCATCTTTTATTGTTTAATAATGGGAAATACCTATTTCCTATCTTCAGCAGTGCTAACAATGTTGTTTTCTGTAGTCGTCTCCTGGTTATCTTGCTCCAATACATACAGACATACAATTTCTGACATCTCACTTCTGGTAAGTTGTCTGAATTTCTGCAGAGTAGAGAGAATAATTTATTACTAGAACAGTCATAAAAACACCTTGTTTTTTTTTTGGGGGGGGGGGGGGAATCTCCCTTTAGAATTTTCCAGCATCTGTATTCTAATTTTTCTCATGGCAAACCCCAAACTTTGAAGAAATGCTGCCTACAGCCACCAGGTTCCAACACTTTTAGTTTAATTCTCAGTATCTTTTTGCTTAAAATGATATTGAAATTTAGATAAACTGTACTTTTCACATTTTAAAAGCTATACTGTAATGTGTCAACTTTTAAAAGTGAAAGTACTGCTTCCAGGGCAAAACTGTTAAGTGTTGAAAAGAGAAATAGAGCAAAAATACAAAATAGTTGAAGATGGATCTTTTCAGGTTCATGAATAATAGTATATGACATGATTTCCTGCAACATAAGAGGACAGATCCACATGATCCAGACAGTTCCTTTCTTTCTAAGAGTGTTACTTTGGTGTTTCCTAATGATGGTACAGTCGAATGTTGGAGAAAAATTTCTCCCTATGCTGCTTTCTCTTTAGACCATTTTTTACCAGCTCATAAACTGTCTGAACACACAAAACACCTCCACAAATTCAAACTGGAAAAATGTTCAAAAAGTACACTTAAACTTTCTGCTTTTTTCCCTTTTATCCTTATAAAATCTTTTTTACATTTTTTTATTTCAAACAAGGGAAACATTTATATGCAGTCCATTACTAGACATTTGGAATGAAGAATTTTTAACAGCCTTATCTAGCACAATAAAAAGGAAGTATGTTTCTTCTATCATGAAGCAACTTAAAGGGGATCCTTGCAGTTCTAGAGAGGTCTTCAGTTTTGTCTTTTACTGACTAAATTTAGATTTTCGGGTTTGTGTTAAAACCTTCTTTGTTAGAGTTAGCCAGATGGCAAACGACAATGAAGTGTTAATAATACTCTCTTTTTCCCTCTTCTGTCTTCTTTTTATTGCAGAACATGTATTCATTTCAGTGTTAAATTGTACTATTTACATGCAAGTTAACTCAAGGGCTGTGCTTGTCCTGGAGTTGGAAGTTTCTCCATATGAAGTAGGAGAAATGTGTCACTTGAAAGCCCATTATCTTGGCAGCAGGGTTGAGCAGCAGCTATTTTCTGTGCAATTTTCCTATGATCAATGACTCTGCACATATATCTTGGTGATTTTGTTCAAACACGTGTCCCTATGTGGAGCTGTGTCACTCCTGTGCACTGGCCTACTGTCCCTAGAAGGTCAGAGATGAAGAGCTAAATTAGAATTTGAGGCTTCTATATCCAGATGACTGGCTATTTAAAGAACTCTTTGGAGAATGAGTGCTATGTGTAGGTGTAGCTAGATCCTTAATGTCCTGAGGGAATGGATGGGAATGTTGCAAAAGTATTCAGAATAAACAGAGTCTAAATGTCCTCAAGGAAGTTTTGGGGGAGAATCTTATATTTAATCCAGGCACAAGAGGAAGTTGCATAACAGTTCTTGTTTTTAAAAATATAAATTTGTACACATTGGGAAAAATTTGTTACATATACACACTGAATTCTATGTTAGGTAACTCAGGAAAACAGAGTGACCATTAGTGCAATGAAAACCTCTGTTTCTGAAAATGGTGGACAAAATGCTGGACTAAGAACTAAACCAAAAATTAATCTATCATAAAAGAAATCTAATCCTGTTTGATCACTTGATCTTAAAAACTGTTAGCTGTGGGTTTTGGGTTTTTTTCCTTAGATCACACATGACTGTACACTAGGGAAAAAAACAGAAGGAACTCAAAGCCTGTGTTGACCCACCGGCTGTGTCATCACTGAGATTGCGCTGGCATGGTGCATGTTTTGCAGTTTACATGAGCAAAGTGCTGTGAGGGATGGTATAGGCTCTGTAGGTTGATGAGGTGAGGGGCATGCACCGGCCGAAGTGCACAGATCCCTGCTGTGCAATGGCTGCAAGGCCTGATGATAGGTCCTGCATAGGGTCAGAGGGCATTGAGTGTCTCCTCAAGACCAACAAAATGAGATGGTTGAACAACTGGAAGAAAAATTAGAAAAATTAAAATAGAGAGCAGTCTTGAATGGCTTAGGAAACAAAATGTTTAAAAATGCAGATGAGGGGAAAATATGTATGAGAAAAAGGCCTGAATAAAAACTGAGATTCTGATTCATACTTCAAACACTTTTCTAATGGGCTATATTTGTGAAGGATAGTCCTTGGGAAAGTCAGTTCTAGGTCTTTGTTTTGTACTATCAGAAAATTTTGAATCCAATCTTTTAGGTCTTCTTCACTGGAGGATGCTGATATTCTCTAGATAACTTTTGTCCATCCAAAATACAGGATTACTTTAATATGATACCAGATTCATACATGTAAAATGACACCGTATTTAACTCAAAGATGGCCCTGAAATTAGAGCTGGAAACCAGAAATACAAAATTTCTAGAATATAATACCTTTTGTATCTATTGTTAGACTTCAGTTATGAAATGAGCCTAGCCAGAAACTCAAGTGAGAAATCCTTCATATTTGAGACCTGTAAGGGAAATCTGAGCTGGAAATACAGTAGCCACATTTCATTGGATCCCATTTTTGTTTGATTTTTACACATTATTAATTACTTTTTTGCTAAATTAAACATGAATACACAGCTGTTATTTCCAGTATAACATTGCTACAGTGAACAGTCAATGATAACTTGTCTTTGAAACAAGGGATGTCAAAAGCCATTTTATTCCTATTCTGTGTGTGAAAAAGAACGCTAATTTCCATTGGTGTAAGATATTGTCTCTCTGAGGAATACATATCTATCTTGCAGGCTGTGACTTCTGATCATTAAAATTCAAGATGTTTGAAAAAATTAGTAAAAAAAAATAAAAGAAGTTTTGTTTTAAATGTATTTTGCTGAGGTGAAGATTCTGTAGTGCTATTAAGGTCCAAGTTGACAAATATGAACAATCTATCGTATACTTCAAGGACAGAAATAGAAAACTACAAAAAAATATAGGACTTTTTTGTTACTATACACAAGAAGAATTCACATGTACGTGAATATATTGTTAGTTAAGAGAAAGACTCCTTGATTTTCATTTCTCCTTTATTTTTTCTGGGAAGGGTGACAATGACAATTCATGTAACAAATAGTTCAGTTGTGTTTTTTGTTTTTTCAAAGCTGATATTGCTGTCTTTCTGTGTTGTTATGCTGTAGCATAATGATTTCACTTTTTGCACACAGCAAAATTATTAATTATTTTGAGAACGCTGCTGCTTGTGCAAGAAATGGTACATCAGTGAAGACTGAATAGTTATAATAGTTTAAAGGATTTTTCTATAGATAATTTTTTATGAGCAAGCTACTGTTTTGAATTTGGTTGTTATGCAGATACTCTGTAGTGAAAGGAAGTGATTGCCTTTTGCTAGTGTATGTACAACGAACTGTGTTGGTTTGGACCCTAATGAGCAGGGAAAGTGTGCAGTGCTAACTCAGTGCATAAAAGTGGAACACAAATTTGCACTGCCATCAGCAGCATGGCATCTTGTTCCTATTTTCATTGCATGGGCTCCTATTTTCTGTATTGCTGGTGCATCATGCTACCTAGGCACTACAAGATAGCACAATTGGGACACCTCGTTTTTGTTTTTTTTTTTTAATGTGCACTGGTTTCACCCTACTCTGCTTCCCTATTTTGGTGATAGTTTCCATTCTCCATCTTTCTAGCTTAGGCTAAAAGTACTAAAAACCCATATAGCCCATACCTCACTGCATGTCCTTATTTCAACTCTGTTAATCTTCACTGGGATTTCTTATCCTTTTCCAATTCCAAAGCTGCTCAAGTTAATTGGAGTCTCTTCCTGTATTTAAGCAAGTTTTCAAACAAAAAAAAAATCTCGTACTCAGAGGAGCATACTCCATGGATTAATAACTATACTATGTTGACTTGTCCTTTTTAAAACTTCCAGGTTTTACTGTGACAATCTAATCTCATCCCTTCTTTTGAATGAAGAGAGAGGAAAGAAAATTCAGTTTAATGTTCACTTCAATTCTTATGGAAATGAACACATTTATCCATCTATACATGACTTTCTTCTCCTGATCTACAAATGAACATTGAGGGACAGGAGACTGATTTCAAAAGAAGTGGTAGAGGCCTTCAGAAAAAGAAATCTTCTGTTACAGTCAAAACAACGTGTTTTTTTTTTTCCATGGACAGCATAATTGCTTGGCAAGAGGCTTTTTGTGTAAAAAATCCCAGTTAATTTCAAAATTATTTAGACTAGCAAATGTTCAGATTTAGTTCTGAAAGTAGCTCTTTATTATGTCATAGCAAAATATTGTGATGCCTCATGCTAGGCTTGATCATCTCTATTGGCATGTGACTGCTATCATGGCTCTTGAAGAAACACCTTGTCATAGCTGTATCACATTTTAATAATTTTACCTGACTTGCAATCTGGGTTTTGTTTTTAAGTCATAGATGTGTGATAAGTGATAGGTAATCTGGATGCCTTATGGAGCAACCATTGCACCAGCCTGATGTGCAAGATTTTTGTTCATTTCTTACATGTTTAGATGTAATATGTAAAACACGTTTGTAGGGTGGCAGTGGAAGGGAGTGTTGCAAGGGATACATCTTAAAATACCTTGATCTTCTCTGTATTTTGCATTAAGAAAGTACTGAAAGTACTGTATTCCACCCCCACCCCTCCCTTAAAAATATAATTTTTGTCCTCAGTTCTCATGTTTTTGTGCATTAACTGCTGCTGGAATCAGAAATTCATGATTAAATTCAGAAGCTTATTCATAGAAAATATTGTTTCTGACATTTCAAGGAAGTCTTTTGTAGTGAACGTATTAAAAATGTGTATCTTCAGCTATTTGAAAAGTGTTTTTTAGAAAATGGTGGTCAGAATTGTACAAATGGAACAATACATTGGATAGGACATGTGTAGAGAAACAACAGCATAAAATCTGCCTTTTAGATTTTTCTCCCCTC
>NW_009607069.1:0-238 GCF_000690535.1 Cariama cristata | reverse complement strand
AGCGTCCTGCGGTGGGGAAGAGGAGGAGAGCTCATGGGGTGAGGACAGAGCTGTCCCCTTCCCCTACACCCCCTGGCCCCCTCTAGGGCTGTGCTTACCGTTTGGTGCCCAGCATGGACCCGCCGCGTCCCAGCCAGCCCGCCACGTCGTGCCAGCCCACCTCGCGGATCTGCAAGCAGCACGGCTCAGTTTTGGGGTTGAGAGGAGCACCCCGCCCCCCCTCTCCAAGCCCAAACCC
>NW_009607068.1:347-1305 GCF_000690535.1 Cariama cristata | reverse complement strand
ACCATCAGCTGCCCCGACTTCGGGGAGTGGAGGGACTCGGGCTTGGACCATCACAACCTCCAGGATTTCATCGAGCTGCGCTACAACCCGGGCTGCATCCTGCCGGAGATGGAGGGACTGGAGGAGTTCATGGAGTACCTCTCGGAGTCGCTGGAGCCCCAGTCCCCCTTTGACCTCCTCGAGCCTCCCACCATGGTGGGCTTCCTCAAGCTCTCCAAGCCCTGCTGCTATATCTTCCCGGGCGGGAGAGGGGACTCGGCTTTCTTTGCCGTCAATGGCTTCAACGTCCTGGTGAACGGAGGCTCCAACCCCAAGTCATCCTTCTGGAAGCTGGTCCGGCACCTGGACCGCATCGACTCCATCCTGGTGACGCACGTGGGCACGGACAGCCTGCCCGGCGTCAACAGCCTGCTGCAGAGGAAGCTGGCCGAGCTGGAGGAGGATCCGTCCCAGGGCTCACAGGGTAACGGGGACTGGGCGAAGAATCTCATCTCGCCGGAGCTGGGTGTCGTCTTCCTCAACGCCTCCGAGAAGCTGAAGAACATCGAGGGCAACTCCCGGGTGCTGAAGAGCTGCGATGAGGCTGCCCTGACCCTGCACTACCTGGAGAAGCTGGGCATCCGTCCCAACCCGCTGGCCCGGGACAGCGGACCCCGCGCAGAGCCCACCGTCCTCTTCCAGAAGATGGGAGTGGGTCGGTTGGACATGTACGTCCTGAACCCCGTGAAGGGCACCAAGGAGCTGGAGTTTCTCCTGCAGCAATGGTCGGGCAACAGCTACCCCAAGGAGCAGGACTTGCCCCTGCAGTGCCTGACCTCCGTCTGCGCCCTCCTCGTCTGGCACCCCGTCAGCCCCTCCGAGAAGATCATCCGGGTCCTCTTCCCCGGCTGCACCCCCCAGGGCCACATCCTGGAGGGGCTGGAGAAGGTGAAGCACCTGGAGTTCCTCAAGCACCCCG
>NW_009607068.1:0-322 GCF_000690535.1 Cariama cristata | reverse complement strand
CATCCCAACCTGAGAAGCCGCTCAAGCAGAGGAGGGCAGAGAGCAAGGAGAGCCTGAAATCGGCTTCCAAGCTCAGCTTGGTGGATGCCGGGGCACCGGTGCTGAAGGAGAAGGCTCCGAAGGTGGAGAGGAAGGAGGTGAAGGCAGGGACCAAGGAGAAGCCAAAATCCCTGGGGGAGACGGCCAGAGCAGGGTCGGAAGAGGAGAAAGGCAAGGACGCTCGAGCCAAGCTGGACTCTTCGATGGAGAAGCTGAAGGCGGATGCAAAGCCCAAGCTGAGCAAGGAGAAGGCGATGCCCAAGAAGGAGCCTCTGCCCCGGAA
>NW_009607067.1:6882-16267 GCF_000690535.1 Cariama cristata | reverse complement strand
GGACTTGAAGGGGGAGGGTGGGTGGGCTGAGTGTCTTTGGTTGTGAGCACGGAGGTGTCACACGGTTCTGCACACTTGGCTCCTTGAAAAGATCCCTCTGTATTTACCTTTGTCGGTCGTAAGTCAAAGAAGAGAGTTTATTATTTATCGTAAAGTATTTGTCTGAAGAAGGGTATCCATAAGGAGTAGCGAAGTAGTTATGATAAGTGTAACATTTGGTGGTTTCTCACTTACCTGATACTTCTTTTTATAATGTTACAGAATTGGTTAGCGTATTTTTAAAGAAGAGCTTAATGTTGAGCCCTCCCGAGTTCTTCCAATATGTACGGAATCAAGTTTTTTCCAGCAATGCTGAAAACTAGGTGTTGAGCTCACTTCCATAGTGCTTCCATCTCTAGTGTTGATTCCACTGCCACCAAGTTTTGAAATCTGAAACTGTGATGCTTAGTATTGAATAAATACTGTGGAGTGATTTGGGGCAGTTTGTACATCTGAAAGAAATCTTAAAATTAGGAACATGAGAAAGTACTAGTGAGCTGACAGTCTTCGTCAGCATGTGTAATGCAAAGCGCTTAAAGCATGTGTAATACTAGGTGGTTAAAGTAAATGAATGATGTTAACATGACTGTCAGAAGGATCGCAGAATGCCTTCGAGAATCTTGATGAAGTATCACATCATGTGGTTAGTGTTCTTGTGAAATACAGTGTGGATGTTTGTTACGTCAAGTCTGAAAACCTTCAGGACTGTACTGTGAGACTAGAAAAAAACCAACAAAAAACCCCAACAGTGTTTCTCTGACTTTATTTTCAGATGGTGTTGTCAGAAAAAGTGAACCAGCTAATGGAGTGGGCTAGTAAAAGATCTGTTATTCGAATGAATGGAGACAAATTTAGACGCCTTGTGAAGGCACCACCCAGAAATTACTCGGTGATTGTGATGTTCACTGCTCTTCAGCCTCACAGACAGTGTGTCGTGTGCAAGTATGGGCTTAATTTAGTCCTCAATTAGAACTTGAAAGTTATCATAAGCTTTGTAGGAAATGAAAGTTAAGAATAGGGTAAAACTTTCATGTACATGAGAGGAATATACTAGGGCACATTATAGTAGGATCATCTTTGAAATTAAATATGTGAGAATATATGTGTAATATTATGTGAGAAAACAACATAGTGCTTAATTATTTATCTCACTCCTAAAATAATCACTGCTTTGCAGAAACAGTATTCACACTGATAGGCTTCTGGAGAAAGATAGGGTAAAAACTCAGCTTTCCTGGCATGAGCTGCTGAAGGAATGTTTGTAGAATTACTGCTGGCCATGCAGTCTAAAAGTTGCTGTTAATTAATATGTTGGTGTGCACTTGTTTATTTACAATTATAATATGCTGGATCCTTAACCATATTATGGCTTTCATGTATTAATCCAGAGGTGGCAGAGGTCTGTAAAGGTGATTTTTATACATACTTAGTTGAAATTAATTGGTTTCCAGTCCTCTGACGTGGAAAAGAGGGCACACCTATACTTGTTTTGGTGCTCTGTGGACTAGCAAATCATGAGCTGCTGGGTTCCATTTCAAATTTCAATTAGAAATTACCACTGCTTGTCTCCATGGACTCAACAAATCTTGCCTTTGCATTTAAAAAAAATAGTGGTGCCAAATGCTTCACTTGATTATTAGACGAGTGTCTGGCCTTAAACTTTAACACTAGAAAATTAAGGTGGGGTGTGTACAATGTGTCTATTAATGAGGTGGGTGGCTACAACTCCCTCGGCTGTTTTATAACTTGTGTTTGGGACAAACATATGATACAGCATTTCACTTTGTGTGTTTTATAGGCAAGCTGATGAGGAATACCAGATTCTGGCAAACTCGTGGCGATATTCCAGTGCATTTACCAATAAGATTTTTTTTGCTATGGTAGATTTTGATGAAGGCTCAGATGTATTTCAGATGGTAATACCTTTCTTTTTCTCTTCAAATGTTATTTTTAACTGGGGTTTTGTAGACTAAGGGCAAGAAGATAAAGATGTACACAAAAATGTAGTGTTACAATGATTAAAGAAATAATTGAAAAGTTAAAAACTGACACTCTCAGAAGAAATGCGAAGAGCAGAGGGCAATAGCATATTGGCGGTAGTATTAACAGAACTGACAAATCTGGAATATGCACAGGGAGTGAACTGGCTTCTCTGACTGTTTTTTCTGAGTTTGTCTCCTATAATAACTTACAGTGTAATTCTTAATGGAATTCTTCTACAATACATGAAGAGGCAAGATAGTAAGCACTGATGTCGTTAGGAACAAGTCTTACAATTTTTAGATTGCTAGAGAATGATAGATTAGGCTTTCGGTATGGGTTAACTTACTACTTTTCAAGTACCCAGACATTTTGCTCTTCTATGAACATGATGTAACCAGATTTTTTTTAAATGTATGAGAACATTCCATGTACGCTTGCAATTGTAGATCACATTAATAGTTCATTATAGTTTTGCAATGCTCAGTTGTGTTTAAGCTAGTGACAGAGCTGAAAAAATTTTGTTCCTCAATTCTAAAAGGAGAAAACAGCATGCAACACAAAAGGGAAATTGCAGGAGTAAATTGATTACTTTTTACAAAATACAGAAATGCAAGCTACTGTGTGCAGTCTTTACTCTTTTTTAAGTCATTGTCAATGAAATCTACTTCTTGAATAGTTATTTTTTCTGATTGATTTAGTGACGATGTTGCAAGATAGAAATGGAATAGAATTGTGTTACTAAATAGACCTTTCATGGTGTTGTATCTTCTATGAATTTTCTACATACAGTTAAACATGAATTCTGCTCCTACCTTCATTAACTTTCCTGCTAAAGGGAAGCCTAAGCGGGGTGACACATACGAACTTCAGGTGCGTGGCTTTGCTGCTGAACAGCTTGCTCGTTGGGTGGCTGACAGAACTGATGTCAATGTAAGTATATACAGACTTCCCCCATCATCCCTCTGTGGCACTCCCTTACTATGTAATTCCAGCAATGAAGTATGTCAGTTGTGTTCTGTGGCTAACGATCTACTCTCAGATGCTCTAAATAGTTCTAGTCTACAAAATCTAGTTTGGGGACAGGACTACATCTTTGTTTCCTTACATTCTGTGCTCTAATATTTTGTGTAATTCTGTATTTGATAAGATGGTAAAACTCATCTCCTTCTTTCTCCCTCTTTTGTTCCTATGGAAGAAAAACAGTCTTTAAATTATTAGGTAAGGTAAAGGTGTATAAAACTGAAGTTACAGTAACAAGGGAAGAAGCATTACTTACTTCCCAAGTCAGATTTATTATATAGAAAACATTTGCGTATGCATTGATATTTTTTCCACTCTAATATATTGTGGGTTTTGTTAGCAGGAGTGTGGGTGTAATGTATAATCCCATTGAGGGAAAATAATTTAAATATCCTCTGTTTAGATTCGTGTGATAAGGCCACCAAACTATGCTGGACCGTTGATGTTAGGACTGCTGCTGGCTGTCATCGGAGGCCTCATATATTTGCGTGGAAGCAATCTGGATTTTCTGTATAACAAAACTGGCTGGGCTTTTGCTGCTTTGGTGAGTAATTATAACTCTTATCTGTCTGTTGTCATGAGTTTTGTCATTCAAGTTTTTAAAAGCTTTTGTATTTAAAGATGCTTAAACCTGGTAGAGGAAAATGAGGTGCATTTAGTTTTACTTTTTGGTAGTCTAATAGTATTATTTGATCTCCCATCTTTTCAGCTCAGTTACTGCTTGATTAGATGCTTTTTATACAAATAAAAGGTAGGAAAATGCCTAGCCTAAGATTGTATTCCAAATGAGTATGTTTTTGGTATAAAGTGAAAAGAAATGGGGTAAAAAAAAATATTACCTATTAAATAGTATTTCTTCTCTCCTTTTCAGTGTTTTGTGTTAGCAATGACATCAGGCCAGATGTGGAACCACATTAGAGGTCCACCCTATGCTCATAAGAATCCCCATACAGGACAAGTGGTAAGTCTTTTCTTAGTTTTCTTTTCTGCATTTCTGTTCTATTTCTACAGAATAAGGCTGATACTAAAAGAGGCGAGTCAGAGTGCAAATTCTGTTCTTGGCGTCTTTCTTTGTACGTCAGTGAGGCTAACCTCTCCTGCAGTGAGCAAGGCAAATTACAAAGCTGTTGATTCATTCAGGGAGGATGTGTCTTCTCTTAAAATATGCCTGTTAAAGAGGAGTTTTGTTTTGTGTAAAACAGAAGGAGTGTTAGAGCTCCAGTCAAGGTTTAGATTTTCTTCCAATTAGCTTTATCCTTTTCTTGGCTCAAATAGAAGAAGAAACTCTGTTTGCAAACTTGTGCTTTGCTACTAAGAAATCGCAAAATACTGATCTTGATCCAAAGCAAAGTGCTGTGTTGTGTAATTGCTGCATGATAACTTCAACCATTACCTAGAATTCCATTTTGATAGGAGGGTCAGGCATACAGTCTTTTGTTCAATGATCCATGAATTCTGTAAGAATGGTGGCATTAGTTCTGTGACATTCTAACAGTATGGATAAATGTTTCTTAGGGGTTTTTAGGTGTACTCCTTTCTGTGCTCAGTAATAAACTTTTAAGAAATAGAATAAAAATGCAATTCTTAATCAGTTGAGAAATACTAAGATTAATTTACTATCTAGCAGCATGTTCAGGTTCTTGCTAGAAACTGCTCAAAGTGCTTTCCATGCAATAAAGCCTTGGACAGCAGTCATGGATGGTACTGTGCTGGAAGTGGGACACACTAGTTCCAAAGTGTTACCTTTGAGTTTATTTTTGTTGTGTTAATACCTGAAGAGTTCAAGGTCTTTTTGTGTGTGGGAACTTTGATTATTCTAGTAATCACAGAAATCTAGGAAGGTACTAAAATAATGCTCTAGGGTAAAGAGGGTAGTATACAGAGTAACCAAAACTATTTGCTACCAAGTTATTTGGATGGGGAGGTTCCACCTTGCTTCAGAACTTAAGGTAAGCATTTCTTTCACCCTTCCTGTTCTCCTTCCTGTTGTTCCCCATCTCTCCAAAATGTAAAAGTAAAAAAAGTGATACATTTTGGAGGAAGCATAATGACAATGCTTTTTTGCTTACATTCTGAGGGCAGATTATTTTAAATTACCTGATCTCTTCCATTTCTCTGACCTCCTGTGCATATTTTAACCATTCCTATTTGTTTCCATGTTTTCTTTTCAGCATTTATTTACCTGTGACATTTGCTTTCCTCTGTCTTGTCCATATATTGTATCTCTAGTGATGAAGAGACATGATAGTTCTAAATTGCTAACAGCAAATAAAGGTGTTTATGTTGAGTCTTGTGTGCTAAACAGTCCTATTGCTGAGCCTGGCAATTTCATTTTTAACCTGGTCTTTTTAGTTCATACACCCATCTAGTGACTTCAATATAAAAAACCCATATTTCTTTGAGATTCTTGAAGTAAATTAATGTCTAGTGACCTTAGACTTATGAAATCTCATTCTTGGGAAGAATCAGTTTTAACATCACTTGAAATGTGCTGCTCTGTATGTAATACAGAATGAGATATTCTGACTACTACAGTGTGTATTGACAGCATTGCTTCTCTTCAGATGCTTACACATGGCATTGACTTTTCTCATGTATTTTACTCAGAAGGGAATTAATTTGGTGAAATGTCCTTTCACGCCCAATTAGGTGGGTCAGGCCCTCTGTATTCTTCCACAAAAAGTGGATCTGCTTATCAAACTTTTTTTTCTACTTAAATATAACATCACAACCATAGTGATATAGAGCATCCCATAAGGGATTAAAAAATGGTATTCTTTCACAAATTTCAAGTTTTCTGTTAACCCAGTTGGTTAGTAAACTATTAATGTAAATAAAACTGAGCCGACTTTCTAAGTGGAACTTCTTATATTTCAAATGTTTTCTTGAAAGTGCTTCCTTTTGTTTCTTCTGTTGACATCATTCCTAAGCCTTTTTGAGACTGAAGACTGCAGCTTCAGTGGTATTGGTAGTGATGTTCCTTTTCCTGGTATGCCATGAAAAAGATTTCAAATGCTTGGTTCTGGAGGCAAGTGAGTAGGGTTCATGCGGAGATTAAAGATACTGTCCCTAAACTGAGGTGCAACCTACATAACCTAAGAATCTGAGTCAGGGAATGGATCTAGATCAGGCTTGGATCACAGTGGGTACAGGAGGGCGTAATTATGGTATTTGTCCCTGCGGAACTGGGGATCTGGACCATGGAAGCTGTAGGAGCTGCCCTTGCACTTACTATGATCTGAATGGTACTTTGGGCTGATTGTACATGTTAATAGAAGAAGGATTTTTGATGCTGACACAGCTTCCCCCAAGAATCAATGGTTAACAGATAAGATTGTTCATGCTCCAACTTTTTCACTGTCTCTTTCAGGAGACAGAACAGAACCCAGTTCCAAGCTTTATAGCTGTTGTTAATCATGTCAAAGTTGACTCCAGTCTTTTCTAAATTCAGTTACTCTTTGTCTCTTACAGAACTATATCCATGGAAGCAGCCAAGCCCAATTTGTGGCAGAAACACACATTGTTCTTCTGTTTAGTATCCTTCCTACTGAGAAGTGTGTGGTTGTTGACGATTTCTGTTAGCTTATGCTGCTGCCTTTTCTACGCAACTACTTTGTCAGGGCTTGTAACTGTTGCCTAATACTTGTGGAGCCTTTCTGTGTTGACAACTATGCTTTTCCTATGCCAGTGATCTTTAAGGTGAATACAAAAATGTTTACTGCTTTCTCACCACCTTCTTCCTTGCTTAATGACTGAACTGAATATGGCACTAAAGATGTGGATCTTTGTGAATCGTAAGATTCTTCAGGATAGCCCCTGTTCCTCTGTGCACGTCTCTTATCTTTTTCAATCTTACTTAGTTCTTGTTTTGGTGTTGAATTCCTTCCTCTGTTATTGATCTTTCTTCTTTTACTTCTCTGCTTACCTTCTTTACTTTTAATCTTACCACTCAGTCATGCTAACAATTCAGGATTTTTCCATGCCAGTATTACGCCATCGAGAAAGGCGAGTGGAAACTTGCAGATTGAGAGCTTTTGCCTTTCTCATTTGTATAAAAATATTTCTTTGGAGTAATAAGAATACTCTAAAATGCAATGTTCTTTTCTTCTGTTCCTACATGTATGTTTTTGATCCATCATCTCTGACTCAAGCTTTTCTTCCTTGTCTCATCACCTGTGTCAGCCTGTGCATTCTTTTATCTTTTAGTCAGGATTTTTTATTTTATTTAATATTATCTTTTTTTCTTAGAGCTTCACAGTCCTAAATTGTTTGCGTTCTATGGTACGCAAGCATACAGAATAGCAGACTTACTACAGGCACATTGTTTCAAAACTTAATTGAAAGTAACTGTCCTCTTCACTGCTTGACAACGATTAACAAGTGTCTTCTGTTGCAAGAGCAATGTTCTTTAACAGAGTGATATCTGCTAATTTCTCCCTTTTCTCATTTTGTCTATTCAACATCCCCATTTCAGTGAGTGATGCATTTGAGTTTTTGTAATAAAATAACATAAAGTAAGCAATTGATGTTTAAATATGCTGGTGTTAAAAGAACTTTACTCTCTTGCTGTGTATTCATTATCAAAGTTTTTTCTTTTTTAAAGTTAAAACATCCATTTGCAGGGGAACTTCTGATCTTTTTCTAATTATTGTACTTCTGACGTACTCGGTCAAATTCAACCTAGAAACTTTTTGTTGATGTTTATTTGTGTTATTGGTATCTGTCACGTTATGGAGCCAATCTAGCAGTTGCTGGAGATACTTAAAATGATAGAAGTTGGCAGGGTTCCTGTAGGTTGAAGTCACTTTTCTCTTGTGCTGAAGGTAGACTGCATCTGAAATGGAGATTTCTTAACGGTCCTGTTGCAGTCAATGAGAAGTATTTCTCATTTTAGAGGGAGGATTGGGACTGAACATCTATAGTGAAATGGAATGAAATCTTTGGGAATTTTGTCTTTTGTTCCACTGGATCCACTATTTTGCTTTGCTAGGACTCGTTCTTGCAAATGTCAGGCTTTTTAAATTGTATGTGCTTCCTTAATGTTATGAGAAAAGACTGAAATATTGCAACTTGAAAGATATTAAGTTTTGTATGCATTTTATTCATTCTATTAACTAAGTAAAATGCAGAAGTTGAGTTCCTTTTGGGATTTTCCAGTGGAGTGGAACCGTAGTAGGAGTGGACCGAGCTCTCTCGGCTGGGAAGAAATGCTGTTTCCTTACAACCTGAGATAATAAATGCATGTTTTTAATTTTGTGTCAAGACTTACTATACCTCCCAGCTTATATTTTTAAACTTCATATTTATTTTCTCTTAAAAGTTGACATTATTAATGCCTTTGAGTTGCCTTTTTTCCCCTCACGGTTGCTGGTTTGGCTGGGAAGCCTTTAATTTTTCCAGTGAGTTTTAATGCCCCACGTATGGTATAGGAGCTGAATTTACAAGATTAGGAATATGTCTATTACGCTGAGTCTCTTGTATTTCATTGATTTAGCCTTAAACAGCATTTGTAGATGGCGGTGTTACTTTAGGAATGGTACTCCTCCATGAAGCTGCTACTTCTGACATGGATGTTGGGAAAAGAAAGAGTAAGTACTAATATCTTTCTCTGTAAGAGAAGGCGTATTCACTAAAGATTTTTGATACACAGTTTAATAGAAATGCTCTTGCACTGTGGTTTTTTGTACACATCCCACCTCTAAGCAGAAGTGAATCATTTGGTTTGTTGGCAGCATTTGGAGTTGCTTAGCAAACTGCAAGATAAACTCAAAGACATTTTGGGAGATGGGGAGATACAAAGACGCCTTGCAGCATTTTGCTGGTAAGGAAGAGAAGAAGTGACTTACATCCTCTTAAAGCAATGGTATGAAATTGATTTACAGTAGGAATTTGAAAGAAAATTTGTGTTAATTTAGTTCTTCTCAGTGACTCTATTAGAGGTCTTATCTGACCAGATTTGTAAATATTACAGAATGCTTTTGAAAACCCCAGTTACTGTGGTGTTTTCGAGGACACCTATCACATATCAGACTCTTGGTTTGCATCTCTTGCAGTTATGTGTATTGCTGGCATTGGCTTGGTGGTGCTTTTCTTCAGCTGGTTGCTTTCTGTCTTCAGATCCAAATACCATGGCTACCCATACAGGTACGTCTCTTTTGCTGCTTCAGTCATTGTTTTCCTGTGCATTGCAGTACAGCTACCACACCATAGACTTTTTTGAAGGAGGTGGGTAAAGACAAATGAGGACTTAAAGGTTGAGGGTGATACTAGAAGTTGTTTTTTGTTTTTGTTTGGTTTTTTTTTAACCTGCACTGTATGCTTATGAATGAATCTGTTCCTGCTG
>NW_009607067.1:0-6851 GCF_000690535.1 Cariama cristata | reverse complement strand
CCTGCTGACTGGTATTTCCTTGTCTGGTAATATTAACAGAATGGAGAAGTAGACAAAGGACCTATTTTCTGAAGTCTAATTTGGTGGGATATACTCTCTTAAAAATGCCTCACTTGCTTCTCAAAGAGTGGCAATATTGGTCAATATAATCACCAGAAATAACAGTATTTGGTGGATATCACAATTTTTTAGTCTGGCCGAAGGAAAGATTGTGGTAGTCTCCTTTTCATGCCATTACATATTATAAAATATTTCTGTTTTCATAGTGATATGTCAGCCAATTTATACTGAAAACAAGGACTCGCTTTTAGCAACTTCTCAGCATCTGCTTACACCATAGTTGCATCAGGTCCAGATTCTTATTCTGATTTTCTTGGTGTATATGAAAGCTAAGTGGAATGTTGCATATCTTTGTTTCTTATAAAATTAATAAGAATATTTGTTATTTTGTTCCTGCAGTTTCCTAATGAGTTAAAGGATTCCAGAATCTGTAACATCAGAAAGGTGGCAACTGATATTGGATGGAATGGAATGGAAGAGCTAAATATGTATGGTTCGTGCTACCTCTCTTTACACTGAATGAGATAGTTAAACACTGAACCAAAGACAATATGTAGTGCCTTAAATATAACAAGCAATTTGCTCTGAAGGACAGAGTATTAAGATGCAATCTCTTTTTCATAAGCTTTACATCTTAAACAACTCTATTTCTAGTGAAATTCAAAACTTAATGCTTAGGACTACATTTCCATAGACTAACTAGAAACAGTACTTTAAGTTCAATTGGATAATCTGTTTTCCATATGTTTCTTTTTCCCTCAAATATTTATCACTTTATTTCCTGTTTGTGTATAGGAGGTGACAATAGCTTCTCTGTCATGCCTTCTCACAGTTGAGAAAACATCTTCGTGTACCTGGAAACCTTTTCCTTCAGTCTGTGTGCAACCCTTGGAGCATACTCCGTACTCCAGTGTGGAATGTGCATATCCTAGAGCTGTATCTCATTTTTGAGAAGAGTACTTAACTGCTGTATGATGCAAGAGGTTGTTTCACGGAGGAAGGGAGAGTTTTCAACCGGTAGAACTGAGTTATTAATTCAATTATTCATTAAAAACTTTCTTTGCCACATGCTGAAACTGCAACATTTCAGTTTTAAACATTGGCTCAGAGCAGAAAAAAATATTCTTATCCTGACCAGCACTCACACTCTCAAAAATATGAACCAAAACTACAAAGGTAACTAGCTGTCTGTAGCATGAATTAAAAGTTGCTAACTGACTTTCAAGTTACTGCTCAGAGCCCTGGCAAATCAACAGATGTCAGATTTTTGGTCACTAAGTAAGTTCTTGCATTCTCCGTTTATTTTCTCCGAGTTTTTATCCTTGGAGAGGATAAGGAAGTGGTCAGAGGTATCTAATCTCAGGATAAATGTTGTCACCCCGGGAAAGATTTGTTAGACTGCCAATTGAATGCCTGTGCTTTTTGCTCTGTCCTTTTGTTCTCTCATCTTATAAAGATACTTTGCCTTAAGGATTCTTGAGTGGGAGACATTGTGCCTCAGTCCAAACTGTTGTGTAGTTCAGTACCTGTACTACAGGAAATCTTTGCAGCCTGATTCAGTAATACTTCCTTCCGTAGGCTGTGGTGGCCTTTGAGGCTACCAGTCAGAGGGAAATATGATGAGACATGTCTCCTGCTTCTGCCTCTCCCATGGGGTTACAGAATGTGGATACTTTAGACTGAATCTTGGAAAGGACTATATCATTCAAAGTAGAATGTTATTCTTATGCAATTTTGCTAAATTAACACACGTCTCAAGTGCCTTAACTTCATTAATTTAGTTGTTTGATGTTTCAGCTTGTTGAGATGCATTTTTCTATGCCATGCAGAATGACAAACCTTAGTGGAATGGATAAATTGTGTGCCTGACTGGATTTTGGACAAGTTTCAATAAAATTTTTTAGTCTAATCCATGCTCCTGTGTCTTTTGAACTTTAACATAGAACAAACCAACCTCTTTTCTTCTGCTATTGCTTCAATGTGTTAAAAAAAAAGTCTGTATATAGTAAAGGACCTGAGTATGGCTGAGTAGACTGGATTAGAAGCATATATGTGTTTATGCAGGAAATTACAGCCCAAAATGTCAATACTAGGAGATCTCTCATGTAGCCAACTAATAACGTAAAGATGGCATGGTTTTTACTTGTCTTGGGCATCTGTCCTGAGGTGAAAATCCTGGCTTCCTGGAGTCCTAGACGGATCAACTAATAGTGTTTCTGGAGCCAGAATCTAGTTAGCACTATAGATTTGCCTGGAACAACTCTGGACTGCTGTACCTGTTGCTTATTTTCCTGCCCTGTTGCTACAGTGCTTCCAGTGAACTTTTAGTTTGTACTTCAGTCGTTAGCGATACAGGTGAAAGTGGCTTATAGTCTCGTTCTAAAGAAGTAATGTTTTTTCTTAAACTTTCAGAGACTTGTTTCTAATTTTTCTGACATGGTGCTTATTTTATTCTGCCCTTCTAAAAAGCATCTTAATATATATTGGCTAATGTTAAAACAGTTGCGCATCATGCTGGTGGGTGGTGGAGACATGCTGGCCTTCCACTTAAGGAGGTATAGATGTTGAGAGTTTGGGATTTTCCTCTTTTGCCATGCTGACATATGAAATGAAAATACTGCTTACTTTTCCCAAGTTTTTCTGCTCTCTAGGCTGAAACTGAAGTACATGGAGGAGGGAAGAAGTGTGATAGTGGAGGAAAAGAAGATTGAATGAGCGCCTACAAGGACCTGTAGCAGATTTAGAGAGGATGCAGTTCTAGAAAGATATAACTTGTGCAACAGTTGAGAGGTAATGGCCAGCTATAATTGGTACCCAAAGTGATTCTTTGGAACCATTGGCACATGCGTCTCATAACTAGTCAGTATAATACAGTTCTGGACCAGTAGAACAAAGGTGGAAGAGGCAATGCATCTGAGAACTGGTATGCTAAAGCTGGGAGTTTGAGGCCATCTCCTTTAGAAAGTGAGTCATTAAACAGCTCAGAAGTACTCTAAAAGTTCACCTTTAGAGAACACTTATTATAATAAAAGGAGGAAATGGTGTATTCTGTAGCTGAAAATGGACTGTGGTTTTGTTAATGTGCCTGGCCTCAAAGATTGCTGCTTTTTCTGCTTTTGAGAATGGGCTGTGGTGTATTTAAAAAACATTTTGGAATAATAGCTAGAAATAATTTAGGGAGTTCTCTGAGCTAAGCCCAAGGCAAGATAGTAAGTCTAATTGGATTAATCTAGGTAATGGTTTGTGTTATTTACAATTTACTGGAAGTTCCTGTCTTCAGACCATCCGAGTATTCAGCACAAAATGTGCTGCTTAATGGTGATGCCTAGTAGTCATTCCTGCAGTTAAGCCTTTAACAGGGATGCTTCTAAGCACATGCTCTTCAGGGACGGACCTGCTTACTCCAACAAGATGGAAAATGTGCTCAGCTCTGCATCTGATGTGTATGGCTTGATGCTGGTGCGAATAACCTTACTAATCCCATGGCTGGTGATGTCTGCATGGCTGCGTACATATGCAATCACATGATTAAGATAAAAATTCAGACATGAGGGTAAGAATGACTTAAACCTTTTGGCAGACAGTGAGGTAGCCATCAGTATCTGGGGAATATGATGACAAGATGGTTGCCTAGAGGCTTTAGGAGAAAAATGTACATGCATTTATGGTCATAACTATTGGACATCTAACTAAATGTACAGCAAGGCTTTTTCTGAGCCTTGTTAAAAGAGTGTAAAAGTAAGCATAACAGTGTTTTTTATTCCTCATCTATATTCCTGACAAATCAAAGTAGAAGTTTTAGAAGTACTGAAGAAAGTCAATTGCTTAACTTTCTAAACATTTGAAACAGCAAAAAAAATCAGATGCCTGAATCCCTTAGGCGTGTTTGGATATGCTGCCGATGACATCAGATTATGCTCGATCATGGCATCTTGTAGCCAAACTGTCGGGAGGAAAGAATGGTCTGTAGTGTTCCTTTGTGGTTTATTAGCAATGGTTTCTGATAGTGTGTTCTAAAAGTTATAACAGAAAATCACTTATGCTGAAAGTGCATTTTTTGAAGAAGTTTGAAATTTCAAAGTGCTTTCATCTGCTATAAGAAACGAATTCTCACACAGGATTTGGAAAAGTACTGGCACTTTGTTTCTGTATTGAACCTTGATGTTTACTGCTTTCTCATGCTGAAAAGTTTTAATTATCAAATACAAACCACTACTCACCTGCTTCCACACCATTACTTTGAACTTTATTAAGGGGAATAGAATAATAGCAAAACAAAGAACAAACCCAGGCTCTTCAGTAAGCAGTCATCTGTTTTCAGTTTTCATCATGCTTTTTGTCTGACTAATAGAGAATGAGTTTCATTGCACTCAATCTATTCCATTTAAAAGCTCAGATCTTGACCATTCCTATAAAATGAATGTAAGCATAGTGTTTTATTGTTCTGCATTAATTGTGCTACTTTTGTCACAGATAATAATCTGAAAAAGATGTATATGTAGTTTGTATTTCTAGGTCAGGAGCACATAAAGTTATTAAAATATTCTCTTGTCAATTGATAACTATACATGTCTTTCAGCCATTTTTCCTAAAAGTAGGCTAATATCTACTTAAGAAAACTAATTACTATCATTATGCAAAAAAAAAAAATATCAGTGTGAGGAGACTCTACAGCGACCCTTGGTTTGTCCTGCAAACGAAGCTCTGAATCCTCATTCTTCCAGGTATATGGAGCAGCCAGCAGTGTCTAATGGTAGAGCGCTGGGGGAAGGGGTCCTGGGGAGGCTAACTTGCAGGTACCTTAGATGTGCAAAATGTTTCTCTGCAGGTGCACACAGTATCTGTCCGATCTGGCAGATTTCGGTGTGCTGCTACAATCTGTTTTTTGACAACCTCGTGATAGTGTCAGGTTTTGTCTTCTGGAGTAAGTGTTGGGAGATGGAAATATTTCCATTCTTACTTTATCTTGATCTTTTCTTACAATAGGATTTCTTTTTCATGTGCAACTTTAGCTATAAGTTATGAATTGCAGGCAATTAAATTTGTTGTTTGTTTTTTTTTTTTAAAACTGCTTTGAAATACCTTCTTCCGTCTCCTAAGGAAATAGTAAAAGAAAAAATATTATAGAATAATAGTAATGAATATATCTGTCGTTATTCTAAATCAGTAGGATATTAGTCTATAAAAAAGACTAAATCCCGTGAAGAGGAAAATAAATGGTTTATGTTCTTATTTTAACGACACAATTGGAATACTGATGTGGAGCTAAGAATAGGTAATGCTTCCGGTTTAATTCATCTATCTAGTGGCAAAAAAATAGAATGGCTTTTTGCAGTTTTTAATGGAATTTGTCACAGTATGTTAATATGGATTTATTTTCTTCCTTCTAAAATTTAGCTAGAAGGCAGGTGATGCTTTGGTCTTTCAAAACTGCAGCACTGACCGTAAGGTTGACTTTGTTAACAAAGCTGTTGTTAAATCTGCTGTTTGGTATTACTAAAATTCAGCAAATGTAGGATGCAGTTCTTAGGGGAAAATGTTAAATTCTAAAGCAAATTCTGTTTAGACCGGTTTGTAGAATTTCCCTGGGATGTGTAAGCTTGTATGTGCTGAAGTGCAAAAATGCTATTTATTCTATTATCATTGCCTTTTAGAATGGAATAGATATTATGGAGTAGTTACACTTCAGACGACAAGGCTTTCACTTACGATTTTTTTCCTCGTATTTTGCATGTTGCTTTATGAAACCAGGTGAGTTGGTACTTCTTTTAGTTTCTACAGAAAAATATATTAATCTTCAAAACTGATTATAATACGTGAATAATACTTGTCACCTCTTTCAGATTCTGTGTGGTACTGGACTTGGTTTTGGTGATCTGTTTTGTTTTGGTCATATATATTCTAATCCTCTTCGGATGGATTTTAACATCTGACGGGAATGTGGAAGCTGCTAGTACAAGCAGGAAAAATTATCTTGGCATACTTATGTGAAGCTGCCAAGGATGTGTTTCCTTATCTAAAGAATTTTCTGTTTTTAAAAAAAAACGTCGTAGCGAAGCTGGGCTTAAGTGAAGCTCTAGCTAGCAGTGTAACTTGGGTGCTGTTCAACAACTTCAACCTTGGTAATACTCAATATAGCTTACATTATTCCTATCTTGCTGCCTTTTTGTTCTGAACTTGGAAAACTCTCTCTTCCAAAGCTTGCTTCTGTGCTCGTGGTCTGGTCTGCTTTGAGTTTGAGGCTGATCCCCACAGAAGATTATGGTTATTCTGGTGCTGTTAGAGTTTGGCCAGCATCGCAGTGTTAATTTCCATATGGCTGACGTATTTAAATGCCGTGATTAATGTGATGATGTTGAATCCAGGTTGCAGAGTTGTCCAAAGCTGCAGTCTTCCGACGATGAAGTGGGCGGCTGGGGACCTTTTGGCTCTGCCTCATGCTGCCCATTACACCCACGCAGCGGCCCACCTGCGATGCACGTGTGCTCGGCTCCCGCCGCGATGGCTAAGGCCATCGGGGCACCCATAGGCTGGAGACCCCTGCTGGACAAAGTCGTCAGTACACTTTGTTTTCAAATGATGTCACGGGACTTGGTGTGTGACGCCAGGCCCCGGCCGATGATGTAAGCCTCCCCCCAGCCAATCAGTTTTTCAGAGCGGGGAAGGTTGGGACGGTGACGTGAACGACCCTAGCAACAGGCCCCGTCGGAGCCGTCCAATTAGAAAATAGCTGGGGGCGGCAAGGAGCCAATGGGAGTCGGTGAAGGAGGAAGGCGGCAGGAGGCAGGTCT
>NW_009607066.1:1822-5584 GCF_000690535.1 Cariama cristata | reverse complement strand
TATAATTATTATATTATTTATTCTAATAGAATAGTTTTTATTATAATACAATTATTAAAAAAATAATTCCCAGATTCAAAATGTGATTGATTAAGATTGATTAATCTCTGTTAGTATTCACACGGATATTACACACAAATAATTACATGATCTCTCGTCATGTCCCTGACTGACCACAAATGGAATAAGGGGATATTAAATGTAACATGAAATGACATGGCAGTGACCTCGGGCCACCTGATGCAGATGATAGTATATTCATACGCTGTCCTGTACCTTTACAGTTAGAAAATTTCTACCTCATCTGTATTTAACAAAATTACTTGCAAACCGAACTGCCTATGCTTGCAATTATGGCAATATTCTCCACTGTAATAAAACAGTAGTAGAGCTCTCATCCAGTGAAATAATGTATCTGGGTAAAAAGTCCAAAGCTGTCGCTGAGTTGTGGATATATCTGACTTTGCGAGACACCCCAAACACTGGCACACACTAGTTACTAATTTTCTTTTTGTTCAAATGATTTTGAAGGACCGTTTTCCCAGAAGTTTTCCTAAATACACTGTGACTTGCACTGCTGGCGTGAACTCAGCAGGACCCTTGAGCTGTAAAGGTCAATAAAAAGATATGACTTTGCCAAAAGTGCTATTTTAAAACATTAAAAACCTGGGAAGGATTGGAAAAAAAAACCCCATCCCACATAATAGTGCGGTCACTGGCTGGATGGGTGGAACTGTAACGCCGCCAGTCCGGCCTCCCAGGGCAGGGAGTCGGGCTGCAGCACAGGGACGATACTGGTGAAGCTATGGGAAGATGCTGCCTCCCAGTCACCGGTTATGTTGGCCTTGTAAAAGCAGGGAGGGAAAGTCAGCAGCTCAGCGTCACAATTTAGGTAGCAGCACTGGCAGAGGTTGACGCAGGGAGTCATAAGGGCTGTTATTTCAAATTGCAGAGCCTGCCCTAAATTCCTTGCATGTTACTGAAATGTCTTGGGTTTTAATTGCAAGCGGTGGAACTGAGAGATTTCTTTTCATCTGGGTCAGCTACCTTGTGAATGTAAAAATTCCTGCTAACGCCTGCAGGAGGTGTGACGGGGGTCAACAGGGATCCGTTATTTCTCAGGTTTTATTTCAGCTGAAAGATGCCCTTGAGAGCTGCACTTTGGCAAAAGCCTCCAGCCCAGCCAATATATGGCGGTGGCAACAGTAGCGAAGAGTAACCCTTGTTACGTTACCCTTGACCTTGCCAGATTTAGCTGCTGGTACCTTCAGGCTCCAGGTGTCCTTCCTCGTGCTTTTGGCTTCACCTCTCCAGAAACCGGTTGTGTCAGAACGATTTAAAATTCAAACACATAGCTGTGTGAAAGGAAACTTCTCTGTTTACCTCGGGGGGTTTTGCTCCGCTTTGCCCCTGGGCTGGAGCGATTAGTGCTCCGTAGTGCCAGCCAGGTCCCAGCCCCTCACAGGGTGGCAGTTCCCTGCGCTCCTCCCTCGGGCTTCTCCCGTAGTTTTGGGTCTGGCCTCTGGCCTCAGCACTCCCAGCCCAGTGCTACGGAGCCGCTGGTACCTTCAGCTGGTGCTGTAACTTTGAGCATTATGGTTGCTGTCAGAGATATGACATGCCATGACCCAGCTCCAGGTAACCCTTAACTTTTGGAAAGCAATTTCCAAAAGTTGATCACAGGATGCTGCAAACAGCCGGCAGCAACCTGGCATGTGCTGTGCCATATAGAGACTGCAGACAGTCCTGGAAAGACTGGGAGGCTGCGTGAGGATCTGTGAGCTGGGACAAGGCATGTATTACGGATTTGACTGTGCTGTGGTCCGTCTCAGCTGGTTAACCTCCTAACTTGTTACGGACACATCTGCTATGGAGCTATGAGGAACACTGCTGTGCTTCAGGCTGTAAAGCTTGAAAAGCAAGCAAGTCCTTTGCCGGGTGTGTGCATCCCTGTGGGAGAGCTCCCTGCCGGCTACAGCACCTCCTGGGCTGACCTGCTGTAGCAGGGATGTCTTTCTGCTTTCGACTTTGTTGGTTTGAGTCCCCTCCCAGACAAGCAAATGGCCAATTATAACTGGAGATGGATCAAATGCAACCCGTTTCAGCTGCCAGTGCATCTAGGATTTATGCATAAACACACAGCCTGGCTGGGCAGAAAGGTAAAAGCTGGGTGCAAAGGGGAATTGGCAGATGAAGGTAAAAAGCGTAATGCTTGAAATGAACTTTACTCAGTATGCTAAAAGGCATGTTAAAATGCTTCTTTAAATTTTGTAAATCTTGGGAGGAAAGCTCAGAAGAGCTGGGTTTGAGGTGATGTGTACTCATCTCAGTTGTTTTCTGCATCAGTCATTTGGCAAGTGGATGTCCAGTTCATGGATGGAAGAACAAGGGTGTCTCATTTTGGTCCCTGCCAACCCAGGGTGGATGCTGGTTTATAGAGAGCAGGGAGGGGGCCAGGGCCCTCTGCACAGGGACAAAACCTGCAGAAGCTGAGAACAGTCTGAATCACAACCAGTTTAAAATGGCATTCAAACTTGTCACCTTCCTTCCTCTCCCAGGAATCAGCGATTGAGCTCATATTTGCTGCTTTTTTCACCACGGCTAGTGCCAGCACCTCTCTGATCCTCCTGCTACTGAAGCACCCCTCAGTGATTGAAAAAATAAGGCAGGAGCTGATGTCCCATGAGCTGTACCAGCAGTGTGAGCATTGCCCTGCAGGACCCTGCCCAGACACCCTGACCGCTCACAGCAGGGACAGTGAGAAGCCACTTCTCTGCCCCACAGCCAAAGATGCTTGCGAAGACCAGAGCAAGCCCCCGGGCCCAATAGAGGAAGGTTCCCTCCAGCCCCGCACCCTGCCAGAGCCCACCCTCCCCAAGAGCAGTCCCTGCGCTGACCCCCAGCTCCGGGCACCGTCAGGGCAGAGCTGTTGCTGCCCCTCGGACATCAGCCTGGAGAAGCTGAGCCGCCTGCGCTACCTGGACTGTGTGATTAAGGAGGTGCTGCGGGTGCTGCCCCCCGTCTCCGGAGGCTACAGGACGGCGCTGCAGACTTTCGAGCTGGATGTAAGTGCCTCACACGCTGGCGGGCTGCTAGGGAGCTGCTGTCTGCCGCTGCCTGCAAGCACCCTGTGTCAGGCACTGTGGTGGCATTTGGCAGTGTAGCTCAGGGGAAGGCGGCACCCAGCAACCTCCGTGGGTCCCAGCTGTGCTGGGGAGAAAAGGAGCTGTGGAGCGGATGGGCAATGCGGTGGGACTCTCCCCAGGCACCCTCTGCTCACCCTCCTCCACTAGCACAGCTGGCTGCACAGGTATGTAACGCTCCTCTCCTCCCCTCTTCTCTCCCCCCAAGGGCTACCAGATCCCCAAAGGCTGGAGCGTCATGTACAGCATCCGTGACACCCATGAGACGGGTGCTGTCTACCACAGACCCCCCGGAGGCTCTCAACTTTTTTGCCCCCCCGACGGACACGGCAGCCCGCTTCCACTACATCCCCTTCGGTGGCGGGGCGCGGAGCTGCATTGGCAAGCAGCTGGCGCAGGCCATCCTCAAGCTGCTGGCCATCGAGCTGGTCAGCACGGCTCGTTGGGAGCTGGCCACCCCCGGCTACCCCGCCATGCAGACCGTGCCCATCGTGCACCCCGTCGACGATGGGCTACAGCTCTACTTCCACCTCTTGCAGCCCGGCCGTGGCAGCAAGGCCTGAGCCAGGGGGACACTGCCCCCCCCCGCACTGGCCTCGATGCCCCTCCATGGCTGGCG
>NW_009607066.1:0-1757 GCF_000690535.1 Cariama cristata | reverse complement strand
TCGATGCCCCTCCATGGCTGCTGGGGGCAGGTGTCTGCTGCCCCAAGTTGTGTATGGCACTGGGTCACTGCAGAGCAAAACCCCAAAGGTCTTTTATTTTTCCCCTCCTGGTGTGCAAGCCGGTAGGGATGGTCCTGCAGATTCCTGCTCTTGAGCACCAGGAAGAGCCTCAGCCCCAGCCCGGGGGCAAAATCCGCTGAAGCTGCTGGCAGGGAGCATCCGCCATGGGGGCTCAGCCAGCCCCTGCGCCACGCAGGTCTCCAGACACTGGGGATGGGGAGCAAAACTCCCAGCCCCACAGCTAAAGCTCCCAGAGCTTTTCTGTCCCAGGGTTATCTCCTGCGGGTGTGTTGTAGGAGAGGCAGGACGAAAATCCTGCACACTGTAGTTTTTTAGATGTAAAACAAGGGAAGCTGGGGGGGCTCTGCAGGAAAACACAAGCTGGGGCTGCCCAATCCATGGCATCAGCTGTAGCTAGAATAATAGGGTGTAAAGTGTTTTTTGTTGTAAATATTTGATCTCATTCCTGCACTTCCCGTTAGAGCCAGCACAAAGAGGACATGTCTCATTCACCCAGTTGCAGTAGTTGTGTCGCACCTGAACACTGTGCTGCTGCTCGGGGTCTGCCATGAAGCCCTCCTCTGGGGTCCCCACAGGATGAGGTCCCCAGCCAAAGCCTACCCAAGGGATCAGACTGAAGCAGGGGAGGGGGCTTCAAGGAATAAACATCTGGAAAACGGACATTTCTGAATATGTCTGATTTGTGGTAGAAAGTCCTCTGTTCATGATGACGCTGTTGACATTGCAGAGGGGGCATTTGCAAGGTGACACAGGCCCCACGGCGGCTGGCTGGCCAGACTGACAATGTCACCTCCCGCAGCCTAGCTCTGCCAGGGCAAGTGCCAAGACAGCAGCTCTGTGGCTCCATCCAGCAAGTGGTGCCTGGGGCTAAGCCTGGGTGCTGAGGGCACCTTTTTAGGTGGCTTTGGAGTACCACCTGCCTCGCTAAGACACGGGGTATTTCTCTCCCATGTAAAATGAAGTGAGTCCTGTTGCTTGTGCACTGAGAAAAGAGCTGGGCCCAGGTCCTTGCTCCACTGCAATGTGTTCACAAGCTCCTTTCAGCTTCACCTCTGCTCCTCACTGTCACGCATCCTGCGTGGAAGCAGTGGGGGAAACCATCCACCTTGTCCCTCCAGAACCAGCAGCAGATTGACCTGTGAGGGCAGAAATGTGGCACTTTGGAAGAGCTCTGGGGAGCTCCCCTGTCCCCTGTATTTCTGTCATCATCCTTGTTCAAAGCCAGGCTACAAACGACCTTGCCCTGGCCGGTCCCCCTTACACGTCTGTGCTGGGGCACCGCAGCGGGGTGTGCGCTGTCAGAGAGCCACGCAGCAAGCACGATGCTACCTGGAGCAGAAACGTGGCTCCCAAATGTGACAGGTCAAACCTCGAAGAGGTTGAACCGCAGGGCTGAGTTAAGTGCTGTTGGCAGGTCGACCCCGTAGTGAACCAGAGCCTCTGCCCCTCCTGACCTTGTCCTGAAAGGTGAGTCTTTCTGGCTATCAGAGGTGAAATCAGTAGGCGGTGGCTGCAAGTGGCAATGACTAACTTTAATTAGCAGGAGCTGCTGGCGTGGCTGTGACCCACGGGTGACACAGGTTCCCACCGCAGGCAGGGCGGCGGGCAGGGCTGGGCCTGCAGCGCCCAGCACCGGGTGCGGGACGGCTGGGGCTCCTCCAGCAGCACGCTTAAAA
>NW_009607065.1:0-731 GCF_000690535.1 Cariama cristata | reverse complement strand
AGCTCCCCGCCCCGCCGGGGCTGTCCGCGCTACTGCCTGTCGGGAAGTCCGCGCGGGCTGGGCGCTCCCCCGCCGCTCACTGGTTGTCACGGCCCGGCCCGGACGCGGCTTTGCCTGCGCCTCTTTTGCCGGGGGCTCCCGGCATAGCCTCCGGTAAGGGCTACGGGGGTCAGGGCTGGGCGTATATTGGTGACACAAGACTAGGCGTTTGGCTCTGAAGCGTGCTTTAGCCGCCCTGGTGTGTTAGTCGCTGGCCTCTCGTGTGTGCCCAAATCATCTCGCTGTCGCTGCGGATAAGATCAAAGGCAGAGATGGTTCATGCTCCAGGTGTTACACTTACTCTCTGCAATCCTGTCACTGGCATGAGAGGAGAGTGTGGAAGGCAGCAGACCTGCACAATTTTTGCATGTCATCTAGAAAATAGGGCTGTATTATATTGTAAATAAAGATAATGGACTGCACCAGGAAGTTTGGTGTCCCTAAAAACGTACCCTTTGCATGAACTGATTTGTTTCCTTTTCTTAGGCCATTGTTTCAGGTTTTATAATAAACCCAGAAGACATACAGATTCTCCTATGACAACCAATTGTGCCCATACCTCTGGTGTCCCTCCGACCCCACATGGCTGCACCACCGTATTTTAGAAGAGCAGACGGCACGCTCCGTGACCTGCTCACCCCGCAGGGTTTTAGCCCTCTTCTCCCACCAAACCCCACTTCCCCGCGGGGAGA
>NW_009607064.1:8890-11494 GCF_000690535.1 Cariama cristata | reverse complement strand
CACAGAGGGGAGGGAGAGCCATGTGCTGGAGGGAGGGAAGCCAATCCTCTTGTTATGAGGCCTGCCGCAGAGCAGAAGTGCCGACCTGCCAAATCCTCTCCGGCGATGGCTCCGCAAGGCACCCGCTTCAAAGGGAACAGACGCTGGGGCCGGCCGGGCTTTAGCAGTGGTACCCCGGCAGCCTGCCCATCCTCGGGCAGGGGGGCAGAGCCCTGCTGCTGCCTGATGCCCCTGCTTGCTGCTGGGCTGTGCTCGGGCAGCTCGGCGTGACCCCAGGGCTGGCCATCCTCTCCTCTGCTCCGTGGAGGAGGAGATAATGTACTGATGTGCCTCTTGTCTATTGAATCCATCAGCCAAGTGTCTGCCTGCACGGCCATCCCATGGTACCCTTCCCTCCCTCCATCCCTGTGTGTATCTCTCTGCCGTTCTTCCCACCCGGCTCTTCATCCTTCTGTTTATCTTCTCTCTGTCGTCTAACACCCACTTGTCCATCCACTCATCCATTTGTCTCTCTGACTTTAGGGTTTGACACGAGCACCCGGGTGTGTGGTCCCTGAGGAGCTGCAGTACTATGCTGGAGGAAGGTCCCCAAAGGAACTGGTGGAGCCTCTAGCCCTTTCCCTCTCTAAAATACCACAAAAACTCTTAAAGAATGAGGCTCAGTCAATCAAAAGCCACCACTGTGAGGAAACTATTGCAGGAGTGAGATCTCCTTATCCAGGTTTGAGGTTGGCCCTGAACTGGAAGAGGCTGAACATCGCTGAGCTCCCCTGTGAGGCACCATGGCAGGATTGAGACCTTTCGTTCCCCCTTGATCCCTTGTAGCAGCTACCGGCTCCGGGCAGCTCCTGGAGGTGACGGCAGTGGAGATGTGCCTGGGCAGGGAGTCCTGCAGAAGCTGGGGAGATGCATTGGTCATGCTGCTGTGTCCAGCAGGATCTGGCCACCCCACAGGTGAGGCTGGTTGCACGTGTTTTGTGTCCAGGGAGGTTTTGCCCTTTGCTCTTCTACTTTGGTGCCCACAAGGAAAAGGAAAAATAAGGGAAGCAAATGGTCACATCACCTGGGAGCAAGTGTAAAAACACTTATGAAAGGCAAGAAACAACCTGGTCTGGGATGAAAGTGGCTGTGCTGGAGCAGCGTTTCCATGCGGGATGCTGCTTTCCAACGCCTGGATGGGCAGTTGAAGCTGCAGTTGATGAGACGCATACCCTCTACCACATTGTGAGGCTGCTCTGGAAACAAGCAGCAGGTTTGGGTGGGTTTGGCCTCGCTGCACATGAGGGGGCACCCTGAGGGGACAATATGGGGAGGGTTGAGTGGGTGGGAGAGGTCAGAGCCCTGAGATGAGCCAGTCAGCTCGATGGTGGGCAGCTTGCTCTGGGGGGAAGGCACCTCTGCAGGGACTCTTCCTGAAGGTCAGCCCATGGGACAAGAGCCTCTGGCCATGGCCGCGTGGCAGGACAGAGCTCTGGGTGTTCAGGTACCAAGAGCATCATCATCTCCTTGCAGATCCTTCAGGGCTGCCTCCACTTTTGTCTTATGCTGTCTAAGCTGCCTGCTTGCTGGGGCACAGAGGTGTTTGCAAATGCCATGCTGGACAGAAGGGATTGGTAAGATGCTAAAACAGGAGTGCAGGTAGTTTTTAATAATGCCTGGAGCCAGCAGATTCCCCAGGCTTTGATTGCTCTGGGCAAAGGTCTGGGATCTTTTGCCCAACTTCTTCTAGAAACTCGTTTCTCCCTTTGTCTAGTAAGGAGGGAAAAAAAAAAGCTGCCTGTGAATTGTGAAAGAGCAGATGCTGTGTCCCAGTGCTGAGTTTTCCTTCTCACTTCCCCACCTCCCTGAGTAAGACGTCAACACCGGAGTGCATTTATGGGATGTGGGATGGGGAGGACAAGGGCTTGTAGGAAGGCACCGTGCCCAGTGCAGGCATCCCACCTACATCTCTGTGTTGGCAAGGAAGGATTACACTAAGTGGTGGCTCACGCTCAGACCTACTTGACCCAAAGGTGCAGCCAGGGCTCAGAAAGCAGCTCTGAATTTGCATTATTCCCATCAGAGCTGACCCTGACTTAGAAATCTCCCCTTCTTTTAAGAAAAAAGAGATTTTTTTTTTTTCTTAGTCTTAACTGAGGACAAAGTCAAAATACACAGCTCTTCACAGGGGAAAGGATTTTTTTTTCCCCCTTTGGGCAGGGACTGAAATGGGCTGGAACCACCTTGGCCACAACCAGGAAAACCAGGGATTGCTCTGCTTTGGTGTTTTATTTTGGTTTTGCCTTTAAAACCCAGTGACTGCATCCAGGATCCGGGATGTACGTGGATGGTAGCGCTCAGGTACGTGTGCTCCCGTGGGACATGCCAGCCTTGCAAGGCGAGCAGCTGGTCTCACCTCTTCACAAATACCTCCCCAAAATGAGCCCCAAGCCACAAACCCAGACCTGGGGTCAGGCAGGGGGCTGCTCCAAGGTGTACAGCCCCACGGCACTACCAGTTCTGTTTAGTGTGAACGTGAATTGAGCCAAAGCCTGCAAAAATGGGTGGAGGGAGGAGAGAAAAGGGTGTTCAGGTTCTCCAGAGAGAGATGCTGCTTTCCTCCTG
>NW_009607064.1:8253-8859 GCF_000690535.1 Cariama cristata | reverse complement strand
TTCCTGTTTCAATACCAAAGGCAGTGTGTGTGTGCGCTCTCCCAGCAACTTGCTCCTAAACCCAGCTAAAATAGATTACAGCATAAGATTTAATGATTCAGCACTTCTGTTGCCACTGATTTACCGACTGATGCTCAACTTTTTTTATCAGCTGAAGAACTGCTTGGCCATCAGGAGCTGCAGGCAGCTGCAAAGGGAATTAAATAGTAATATCTTTTGGAGGTACAAATGGATGGATCGAATGCAGCACTGCCACCGTCCAGACAGACTTAACCCACGTACATGCCGAGGTCCTTTGTGCATGTATTTTAGATTTCTCTTTGCCCAAATTGCACATTTTTTTGATTCGGGGATACAAAGTGATGCTTTGATGCTGTATGAGGTTTGTGTGATGGGTAACCCAATCCCTATGGGGCACCCGAGGGCCCCTGTGGCAGTGAACAGAGAGGGGCAGAGCCCCCAGATGAGTTTCCTGAGCCCTAGCCATGCCCTGGGGTGCCCCCCACCAGCTTTGCTGGCTGGGGCTGTGTAGGAGACGCCCCACGTCTTGTCCCTGAGCCCACCCTGGGGCAGTTCCCAGTGCAGGCTGCCTGGGAGAGGAGTGTC
>NW_009607064.1:2698-8164 GCF_000690535.1 Cariama cristata | reverse complement strand
TTTTCCCCATCAAGCTCTGGGTGGTTGCCCCTTAAACTCAGACAGGGCTGCCCAGAACATGAAAGCTGAATCTTTAATCCAGTCCCAAACCCCCATCACCCACATTATCCAGAGGGACTTTTTTTTTTTCTTTGCCAAAAGTCAAAGAAACAGCCACCTCTCCAAGCCCAGAGGCAAAAGTTTGTTTCCCCTCAAGCTCATGATGCTGAAGCAGTGTCAGAAACAGCTGAACTTCATTCCTTCTCTTAACCATGAACCCTCTAATCTCTCTTGGCTCTGGGTCTCATTCCTACCAGCCTTGTCCCTCAGTCCTGCTGCCCTGGATCCAATGTTTGCACAGCCCAGAGCATCAGGTTTCTTCTGGCCAAAAGTGTGGAGGACCCCCAGGGCAGCCCAACCGCCCCGATGGTCCGTGTGGCCGTGACACCAGCCCCATGCGTGGGCAAGGACCTGCTCCTCGTGCTCTGCAGTGAAAATCCCCATCCACAGGTGGTAGGATTGATGGAGATAAGCAGGCTGAGGGAGAAATGATTCAGATCAGGAGGAAATATTGCTGGGGATGGGTGCCTTTGGCCATCCTGGGGGTCCTGCAGTACCCGGTGTGTGCCCTGGCATGGCTGGCCAGGGTCTCGTCTTTGAGCTGGCCCAGGGGAGAGCTGTTTGAACGGGTCTGGGGGGGGGAAACCAAGAAGGAAAAAAAGAAAAGGGGGAAAAAAGTGGCCAGAGTCCAAAGGCAAGAGCTCTCTGGAGACAGCGCAGAGCTGTTCTGTGATGGTGTCTGGAAACCACGAGGAACGTGAAGCGGAAACCAATGAACCACAGTCAGCACGCTGGAAATGAGGCCTAATTGATGGACAAAAACAGGAGCAGATGGGCAACCCTGCCCACCACCCCTTTCCAGGGGTCTAATTTGCCACCGAAGCCAGGAGAACGGCCATCCCTAAATAACTGAGTGTCACGGCTGCGGACGGGGGGTCGCCTTGTCCTGGCTCGCTGCTGAAGGAGACCCTGGGGGTGTCCATGCAGAGGGGGGGACCGACAGCATCCGACATCTACTGTCCCTGTGGCGTGGTCAGGTATGTGTCCCCCCCCACCTCTGCCTGGCCCAGCCATCCCCTGGGCTGGATGCAGTGGGACACTGCTGCATGGCAAAGCCCGTTGGGGTGGGAATGCTCTGCTGCTTTATTCTTGGGGCCAAATTCAGCAACTCAGTGCGGGGACAGGCAGGTGGGGACAGGCAGGTGGGGCATTACCAGGGCTCAGTGAGTTACCGCGTCTCCATAGGTGAGGTTGGTTCTTTGCTGAGAGCTTTGAGATTCGGTCTTGTTCTTGGCTGCCGTAACACACGTGAGGCAGGAGGGTTTAAACACCTCTGTCTTGCTTCACGGTCAGAGCTGGCTAAGACCCTATGTATTACATTATGAGACCCTATGTATTACATCAGGAGAGGTGATCATCGGCAGGTAAAACGCAGTGATCCCATCCCGAGGACCCGGTGATGCAGCCCTAGCGCCTTTTGGGGATGCTGAAAGTCTGCACAAGGTGCTTTTCCTTTGATCCCTTGAAAGATGGTGCAGGCCCACCTACCAGAGAAACCTTACGTCCCTCCAGCTCTGCCTTGCTCTGCGGAGGAAAAGCAGTGAGTTCCCTACGGCAGCGCTGGTGGAGCCGGGGACCGAGTCGTACCGGTGGCTCTGACCCCAGCTGCAGCCCCAACCGCCCCCCTGCACGGGGCTGCTCCCGAAGCCGGCACCGACCCCTGCCTCCTCCCGCTGTGGCCGTGGGGAAGCTTAATGAGTTAATGCTGATTAAGTGCTTTCAGATAATCAGATAAAGGTGTCATAAAAGTGCTTTACAATGACGATGATGTGTTTTATGGTGAGGAGAAACTGATGATCCCAAATAAAAATCCAAATTGAAACAGGAGGGGAAGTACAAAGGTGTCTTCAGGTCTGGGGTGAACTTCACATTAAGGGCAAAACCCCCTTGAAGCATTTACGAAGTTCCCATCTCCTCAAACAGTGCCTTGTTTTGACCTCCCCCCCTCCTCTCTAAGAGCCTTTCTGCTCGAGACCAAGATTAATTACCTCCCTCGCAGCCCTTTGGGCTTCCCCCATCTGATAACGTGTGAATAAGGCTGACAGGACCTGCTAAGGGTCTCACAGCTTTCGCTGCTCCCTCTCTTGCCTCTCGGAGCAGCCGAGCACCAGCAGCATGTCCGCAGGGTCATTGCGTCCCTGCGCCTCCCCGCTCCTCCCCAGCCTCCGACCTTGGCCAACAGTTGACTTGTCACCCAACTTTTGGCATCCGTGGAGGAGGAAACCATAGGGATGGTGCTCCTGCCTGCTCTCCGTGATGGGATAAAGAGAGAAATCAACCCCAAAGCCCGAATCTGCGGATGTCAACTGCAACGGCACCAGGTCCGGAGCACGCCAGCAAGACCCTACGTAAACCAGGTAACAGCATTTTCCCCACTTTGAATGCTGGCTCTGTCCAGGCTGTCAGAGACACCAAAGTTGAGGGACACATGTTAAGATCTACAGCAATTAAAAGGGGTTCCAGCCTTAATGTGCTCAGCTGAAAGCCCAGGTCCCCAGGTTGTTTGCAGGAAATTGGCTGGTAATTTAGCGGCTGGTGCCAACCGGCTGCATCTGTCCAGCCTTCCCATAGCCTTTTCTTCCTTGCTCTTTTCCAAACGCTTCTCCTGGCAAGCGTACAGCCCGGGGAGGAGGCAGAGATGTCTCGGACAACCTGCTCGCTCGACACGCTGCCGTGGGTTTATGGCCACGGCTGGGCAGTGTCCCCCCGGGGTGGCACAGACGGGGCTGTACCCCTGTACCTCTCCCCGTGCTCCCTTGGGAGCAATGGGACTGGGCACGAGGGATTCCCAGATCCTGCCTAATTTTGCGTAGCTTATTGGGGAGATGATTTTCATTTTTACCCAAGCGACTAAACCAATTTTCTCCCCATGCCAACAAGGGTGTTTGTTTTCTTTTTCTCTTGAGCCAACTGAAATGTTTGGTTAAAAATAAAATACCTCATACTATTTTTTTAACATACTTTTTCCTCCTTCATCAAAGCACATGAAAGATCTGAATTTGTTTCGCTTCAGTTAAAAACATCAAGATGAAATGATCCAACTTTTCCAGCATGATATCTCTGTTAGAAACACATTTATTTAGGCAAGCTGGTTTGCCAAATTTGACAGGAATTTGTAGCTTTGAGCTGAATTTCCCAGTCATCCTGAGACAGCGTCTTGGAAGAATGATGGATTTGTCTAACAATTTTTTTCCAGGCTGGAGTCCACTGGATCTTCAACCCAAAGGACAGGACAATGTCCCAGAGGGATTAGCTTTCATCCTACAAAGTCGGTGCTACAGAATAAGCCAAAGGAGAAGCTGAAGATTTCAGTCAACTTTGCCTCGGAGAAGTAGAAGGTAGGTGATCCATGGAGGTCTCTCCCAAGCTCACCTCCCTATGAGCTGGTGATAAAATCCTTTCCCCATGGGATCAGTTGACTCCACATGGCCAAGCTCAGCGTGGTCCTCTCTACCAGTCCAGCAGGTCTGGGGTCCCAGCCGGGTAGAGGTCAGCAAACTTGCTCCAACCAGGGGGTTTAGCAGCTCTGGCAGGGCTTGCTCTGGTCTCCCTGAGAGTTTAGCGGAGTTTGGTGGAGAGAGACGTCAGGCCTGGGATGGGGAGAAGGGACACAGATGAAGGAAAAGCTCTTCACCGCTGTCAGCCCTGGGTTTTGCCTGGTGCTTGCAAAACTCTGCTGCGTTAAGTCCCATCTCTGCTTTGGTGTTAATGCATATCCATCAGGAATGAGACACAAGGCAGGATTTGGGCTCCCAGTGCTAGCAGCACCTTGTCACCTCCCCGGCTGTCCCTTGGGACCATCACCGCAGGAGCTTTGGGATGAGTCTTTGCTGCTCTTGTTGGCAGAAAGCAAGAAACAGCACAGAGAAAGCGCTGGGAAGTCACCTGCTTTAAAATACAGTTGAGGTGCTCCAGGGTGCCGGCAGGAGCACGGACAAAAGAGAAGAGACTATTTTCCTTCCTGCTCCCCCCTCAACTCTATCCGTGATGCCCTTCAAATGTCCTTGACCCCTTGCCAGGGGAGGTCAGTCCCTCATCTGTACCACTGACGAGGAGCACCAAGTGACGGCTCCCCATGCATCACCCCGGCAGTCACGCTGGAGCTCCCGTGTCATTTCCATTCGTCTTTCTCCCAGCGCTCCCTGTCACCGGCAGCGCTGCCGGAGGTGCGGGGGGAGAAGGGGAGGCAGAGCCGGGGAGAGGCAGGCAGAGAAGGAGAGGCTGCTGAAGGGAAGGGGCAGAGAGACAGGGGAAGGGATTTACAGCCACCCAGGTTCTATTTGCTTCCCTGGGAAGTCCCACCAGCCGTGCCCTGAGGGCAGCTGCTGGCTGGGGAGGGATGGAGGTGCCCATCCTTCATCCCGAAGCAGGGCAGCGAGCAGGCAGAGCAATCAGGAACATGGTTTGAGGTGCCTCAAAACACCATAAAGCTCAAGATTTCTCTTAGTTTGAGGCAGTGGGGGAGGAAGGCTCATGATCCCCTTAGGAGTGGAGCCCACCAGCACCGGCTCTGCTCGGTGGGTCGGGGAGCTGCGGCACAGAGGGGAAACTCAACTTTGCACCTTTTTATGTTGATTTGAATCGAGAGTCATGGCTTGATTTCTGTCTCCTGGCATCCAACCACAGCAAATGGGGCGAGAGTGGGGCAGACCCCGGTGAGCCCACGAAGGCATCAGACCCTTTGGTGCCCAGGGAGGACCAGCCAGCTCTTTGGGGACAGGCGGGATGGGAGGATGTGGGGTTGAGCTGTGAGATCCCTATCCCTCGGTTAGGGACCACTTGTGCAACAAATCGACTCGCTCAGCGCCAGCTTCAGTCTTCTCCAAGGGAACTTGGCCGCTCTGCCGCCGGGATTGGGCTGCCTTTGTGCTGTGGCAAGCACGGCCCCGCGTTTCATCTCCCGGCTGCCTATGTGGGCTGGGGAGCACTCCTCGGGGTCATGTTTGTTATGTTTCCAGGAAGCCCCTCCAGAAAAACATCCTTGAAACACAGAGGTTTCCCTTCTGCCGGCATACAAATGAACCCCAAACAGAGCCCACTTCAAAGCATCCAGCTAATGAGCCGGCCTCTCCCCCCTCCCCGCCCCGGTTTCAGGAGGGCCCTAACGATGCTGCGGTATTACAAAGGCACCAGCTTTGCGTTTTGAGCCTGCTCAGCGGAAAAAAAAAATAAAATAGGAGAGGGGGCAGGGAGCAGTGGGAAGCAGGCCCACACATGCCAGCACAGGTGGCCATGGGATGCTCTCCGGTACCCAGGCCAGCGGTGGGGCAACGTGGCATGGAGGGGCTGAGCCCAAAATGGGGCTGATGCCGCCTTTCGATGTCCCTTTGCAGCGGTGCAGATCGCACCCCTCCACGGGGACCGAGG
>NW_009607064.1:2305-2589 GCF_000690535.1 Cariama cristata | reverse complement strand
ATTAGATGGAGGGAGCTCTGCTTGGATTGTCCCCTTGCATTGTGGCAGGCTTTTATCCTCCTGAGGCAATCTTTTCAACTTTGCTTGGAGCTGCTGGTGCTGGCTGCAGGGCAGCCAGGGCTTTGGCACTACCCCTGCATCCTCAGCCCCCCAACCTGGGACTCCTCACCCCTCCCTGTTCCTTCTTTCTCTCCTTGGGGCTCAAATCTCAGTTCAACCTAAAGCCCCTCTATTGTCCCTGGGGGGGTTGGTGGTGCTGGGAGCAGACTCGCTCCCCGGGGGGG
>NW_009607064.1:0-2240 GCF_000690535.1 Cariama cristata | reverse complement strand
CGGGAGCTGGAGCTGCAAACGCTGCCCTGAATCCCCAGGGCGAAGCATCCCGCGAGTGCCGGTAGCAGGAGTGGGAATCAGCTAAAAGAAATCAGGAATCACAGGGACCGTTTGCTGCAAAGCCAAAACGAAGTGCCGAGTCGGGAAATGAGGTTTGCAGTTTTTCCTCCCAAATTATTTTGAAGAGGAAACAAACCCAGAAATTTTCTTTTGCTTTGTTCAAAAGCTTTCTTCTCTTTCTGACTAGTGAAAAGGAGTGTTTTTCGGATTTTGCTTAAGAAGAAAAGATGTTTTTGTACTTTCATTTCATCCACAATATTATTTTTGTCTGGCTGAGAAAGCAATTCCTGCCACGGAAATGTAAAACAAAACTAAAAATAACTCCTTGCTGCTCGTGAGCCCTGACCACTCGCCGTGCTCTGCGGTTCCCTGGGTCTGGTGGGAGGTTTTCCCACCCGGCAAGCAGAGAGGACTTTTTCCTCAGGACCAGCTTTCTGCATGCACCCAGGACTGCCGCCACCGCGGAGAAAGGTTTTTTGGTTCAATTGCTTGACCTCAGAGGGTTCCTACACCCAAGTCAAGTCACTTCTCAGGGGAACACCCACCTCCCTGGTGCAGAGCTGACCCGTTATTTTAGGGCTGCCCTACCCCTAGCAGCTCTTAGCCACAGCAAAAAAAAAAAAAACAACCCAAAACTATTTATGAGACTCTTCATGGTTTCACATCCTCCACGCTGGAGCATTTCAGATACTTCCACAAGAGAGAATTGCACAGATAATTTTGCATCAAGAGGACCCAGAGGTTTCTCCGGACCCTCTCTCCAGGAGTCTTGCATCTCAAGGGCCTTCCTTGCAAACCCGCCCGTGCATACAGGTGCACTCTTGCAACACAAACTGATGGTGTTGAAAGCTTCACCTGCAAATTTTCCAGTAGGTCTCCATGCTTCTTTCTGCTCTTCACCCCAAGGATGCTCCAAAACCCAGGGCCTCGACCTGCTGTAAATCAGCGCATCGCGCTCGGGCAGCCCCCAGAGCCCTTGGACGAGCCGGGGTCGAGCAGCCGCGCACACCCAGAGGAGGAAACTCCTTCCTCTGCGCCACCAGCAGCCCCCATCTCTCCCATATAAATAAATAATCTGCAATCTCAACATATTTCCACCCCCGAGGGCTGGAGCGGTGATGAATATACCCAGCCAGGCTATTGTTCCACTGCTGGATAATAACAAATCTTCGATTTCTGCCTGGCCGTTAATGCCTTCGCTGATGCTCGGCTGTGTTTAGCCAGGCTGTGGGCGTCCCTCCGGCAGCCCCCCGTGGCGGGGGCAGCCCCTGTGGGCGCAGGGGCGATGAATGGGACCCGTCAGCCCCTTAGCGAAGTTGTCAATACCACTGATCAGCTCTGGCATTGATTTCCACCCCTTCCCTCCTTCTCCCTGCCCTCCCGCCCGCCGCGGCTCACTCCCCTCTGTATTTTTCTCTCTTGATCAGGGAATAAATAAATAGGAGCAGGTCTTATGTGCCCAGAGGTGCCTGGGCTTCTGCTGTCTGTTGGCTTGGGTGATTGCTGTGGCTCTCACAGCATGCCGTCAGCTCCAGCGTCGGCCAGAGCTCGGCCAAAACCATCACCTCTCCCCCATCGACCGTGGCCAAGAGCTGAGCATCGCCCAGCCCTGTGCCCTGCATCTCCCCTAGGCAGGCACCACGATGCGAGGAGGGGTCCTGGCATGGGACCAGTGGTGCTGGGCTGGGCTGGACCAGGGCAGCAAAGGTTGATGCATCCCAGGGCTCAGCCTCCAGTCCCTGGGATGGGGCTTAACTTGAAGCGGAGCATGTCCAGGCTTGGATGGCTTCTGGAAAGCAAGTGTGGTGGCCCTGGAGCTGCTGTCTCCATTGGATGACAAAAGATGAGGAGCTGAGGTTGGAGACAAGCCCATGTGTGCTGGGCTGGGCTGGACCAGGGCAGCAAAGGTTGATGCATCCCAGGGCTCAGCCTCCAGTCCCTGGGATGGGGCTTAACTTGAAGCGGAGCATGTCCAGGCTTGGATGGCTTCTGGAAAGCAAGTGTGGTGGCCCTGGAGCTGCTGTCTCCATTGGATGACAAAAGATGAGGAGCTGAGGTTGGAGACAAGCCCATGTCTCCCATCGCATCCCATCCCCGGGGGGAAAAACGAAGGGAAGCAGGGAGTCATCCCCCCTCCTCATGGCAGCATCCCCCCTCGCCCCAACCGGACTCGAGCCGGG
>NW_009607063.1:8002-28583 GCF_000690535.1 Cariama cristata | reverse complement strand
AAGCGGCGTCAGTACAGGGTCCTGCGGGTCCTCTTGATGCATTAGGCCCTGCAGGAGGGGAAGGGGGAGGCGGCGAAGCCCCATCGTGTCTCTTGTGGCCTTTTGGGAGGCACCTTGGGGGCCCAGGCCCCACAGGTGACAACCTGCACGCGTGCCTTGCTTTGTGGGCCCAGATGCCTCTCCGGGAGAGTTACCTGCTTTCCAGTCAGGCTGGGACATGCTCATCCCGAGCCACCATGGCCAGGACAGCAGCCGATGTTTTCACTGCGTGTGGTCACCCTTAATCGCCATGTTCTGTCACGACAGGCTTCTCCTACTGCGAGCCCAGCAGGAGACCAGTGAGGAAAAGGCCGCATGCAGCAGTTGAGGATTTCCCCAGTAACACTAGATGGTACCAGAGCTCCACACAGGCTCAGACAGGACCCGGCCGAACAGAAAGTACCTCAAAAATGGAAAGTCTGAAAAACGGAAAGCTGATGTAAAGCTGCAATATAGTAATACGCTATTGGCAAAGTAATCACTTTTTCTATGGGAAAAAGCAGACGGGGAGTTGCATATAAAATAAGGACATTTTTCTAGTATTCCAGGCAACAAGCATAACTTGGTATTTGTGGTTAAAAATGATCAGCAAAGCAGTATTATTATTATCAGCAAAATTATCAGCAAAAGTATTACAGCACCTGGTACGGAGGCATTTGAAGACCAATTCTCAGGGAATTTTTCATTACTACTAATTAGTTAGTAGTTAAGGAAAATTTAGGAAATATTTTAACTTAAGCAGAAACTGCCATTACATCATAAAAATGAGGCACATTTCTGCTATCGTTAAGATTAGAAACTATTGAAACAGCACTCAGAATATGATCACCTTTTTCTGTAAGCAGCTGCACACATTGCAACATGCTGCCTGAAATATTCATGTGTTAAAAAACCCCAGTCTTCCTGCAAATGAATATTTATTCCATGAATAATCTTTAATGTCTTCGTAGCTTTCAGCACATTTGGGCAAAATGTTTCAAGTTTCTGTGCTTACAATGAAAAATCTAAACCCGACACCTAAATAGGTGGCCTGATTTCAGCTGTATGGAGCACTTTCAGTAGAGACATAATTTCCTTCATATAGTTGCCTCTGTAGCATGACAGCATTTTAGTAGCCATGAGTAACTCAACACGGCAATTTAGGTGATGAAATGAAATACTGAGATAGCAGGGAGAAATAATAAAGGCAGAACTGGCACCTGGCCAGAATAATTTTTCTAAAACTCCACTCGCATGCAGAAGTCCTGTGAGATGATCTTATGGCTAAATATGGTCAGGACTTCAGTGCTGCACCTCATCCAAAACACAGCAACGCTGGTGTTGCCTCTCTTTCCAGATGAAGAGTTGGCGTCGGCATCCTATTTTTAGTGGTGTGGGTGTAAAATACGTTGGTTAAATTTCACATCGCCTGATCTCAGTCTGCTCTGCCATGTCGGGTTTTGTGCCCAGATCTAGCAAAGCTCAAGGTCTGGGATTGACATCATAGGCTCCTGCTTCATGAGATTTGTCTTGTAGGTCAGTGTCTTTTGCATTGGGGGTGAAGAGACAGCTCTCCTGCTCCTTGAGCCTGTAAGTCAAACACAACGCCCCGTCCTGAGCCATAAGCTGTGTGAAGTAAATAAAAAAAGAGAAAGCTTCCAGTGAACTCCCACAGTCACACTGAGAGGACCAGTGATTAGGCTGGCATTCAGTCCATTTCAATGGCCAGCAAGAGCTGGTCCATAAAGTGCCAGAAATGTCCCAAAACACACCTGGAAATGCAAACAGATTCTTCTGCTCGTGTTTCAGCATGAGAGCAACAGCTTTCCCATCACCTCACAGCACAGACTGCTTTGCCGTGCGCTTGCCCCTGCTCTTTTCTGCGTGAAGGAAGCGGGAATTCTGTGCTGCTGCTTGCTGGGGCTTGGCACAGCACGGGGTTGTGTTTGTCAGCTGCTTGGAACTGGAGTAAAGATACAGGAATAAAGAAGATGAGGGTACATTTGGGGGTATCTGATAACCTCGAAATAAAGAAGTGGAATATAGACAATAATAAACTGCAGGCTGGAAGGTGAAATGTTAAGGAAGGAATACACAATGCCATGCATCATTAAAGCTGCTACAGGCTGTCGGGGCTGTGCCCATCACTTCTGCACAGAGCCCTGCCATGCTTGTGGCTTATTTTACAGGGGAGAGTTGTGGATGGGTCTCAGACTGGACCCACATCAGTGTTTCCAGAAGGCCTGACAAGGAGCAGTCTGGACCAGGTCGGGGCATTAACTGAAGACGCAGAAGACTTCTGCTCCCTGGGAATGAACAGCCGAAGGCCAGAGGAATGGGTTTCTATCCACCAGCTCCTGAAGTAGAAGGGGAATTTCTCTCTGACCACAACAGCAAAGCTGTAGAGTGAACAGACCATTAAAATGTCCATTCAAAAAAGATTTCATGTCCCATTTGTATTTACTGCTGCTTCATTCTGTTGAAAGTCAAAGGCCCATTTGTACTCGATGAAAGGCTTGGGATAGATCAGTTGACTGGAAAAGGCTCTGAGGATTGAAACCTACAATTCCACATGGACAAGTGCTAATCCATCAGTCTGCTGAGCCCAAACCAAGGTGCCGCAGGTCTCTCCAGATGCTCAGAGCCGACTCATGTCATGGCTGTTGTGCTTGTTTGGCCCAAAAAAAGATGTTCAGTGCTGGAACTGTAAAAGAGATATAAGAATCTCTTTTAATAATAACTGAGCTTCTGGGAAAAGAGTTGTGGTCTTTTCTAGCTACCTTTGGCGTCTCTGCAGATTCATTGCCTCTGTTAATGGGCAAACTTTCCATGGTGACATGAAGGCGGTTCCCCCCCACTTTAATCTTTGAAGTGCCTGCTGGTGCATTGCAATGGGCTGACGAAGTGTCGTCTGCTGTGCGGAATTGGCTCTGCTCAGGTTTCATAATCACATAAGTCTTGTTTCCTTGTAATGTGTATATGAGTGAGTGACGGGCCCTGTTTGTATCCTGATGTTGCTGAGATAGGAGGAAAACATCCTTGTTCTCCAAAAACCAGAATCCAAGAGGAGGGGTTGAAAAAACCCATGCCTTACTGTGAAGGAAATAAACCCAAATGGTAACAGAGCAGGAAAAACTGAGTAGCTCGGGGCCTGCCTTAGCCGCTCTCTACCTCCGTCTAAGTAAGAAACAAGCTTTTACTTGAACCCTGGTTTTGTAAGGAAATGAGATTTATGTGGTGATAGCCTGTGTATGACTGCATGCTTGCCCCACAGCCCCAACCCCTGGTAATGACTGAATTCTGGTGCCCATTTCAACCAAATGGACAGTAGGTAGAAATTCTAAAGGTAACAAGTTCCTAAAAGTGTTGTGATAAGAGATGTGTGCGTGTGAGAGAGAGAAACCCTCTGTTTATACCTTCTCTGAGTTCAACCACGATCAGAAAATTTCAAATCCAGGATGAGATGGGACAAAAATTCCTAAGCCATGGAAAAGCCTTGGTAGCATTCATGCCTACGAGACACCAGAGAGTCCACACAGGAGAAAACGCCTACAAAGGGGACTCTGGGTGGCTGATCAGGCAGGAATTGCTCTGGGTGAGGTATTCATCATGACTTTTTCCCCACATGGCTTTTCTGGTGTCTAAGAAGGGGTGAAAGCCTGGCGCAGCCCCAGTACTATTCGGTTTAAAAGTCCATCAACCATGAGGCAGGAATCCATTGGAAACCAGGCTTCGTTACTTCCAGCGCTAACGGGACAATGTGGGGTTTTTTAACGCGTGAAAGAAAAAGGTTCATTTAGCTATTTCCCCTTGTAATTTCTTTCCTTCCCCAAGACCAAATAAAGTAGAAATGAGATGCTGTGAGAAGGATTGTTCTCAGGGTATTTCAGGCCCTGTAAAAATGATCTGGTTTGTTGGCTTTTCAGGGGGACAACAGCTGGGGCAGGGCAGGAGAATCACAAGGACCCACTGGTGCTAATTCACCTTCGGCTACGAGCCAGCCTGCATCCCGGGCGGGAGAGAGGAGAAGTGGAGATGCTCCCTACCTCAGCACAGCGGCAGCCAAGAGCTCTCGATCTGAGAAACAGATGAATACGAACCACGTTGGAATGCCTTCAAAAATCTGCTAGCACTCTCCTCTCCGCCGAAAACCGAATAAATCCCCTTCGTATTTCAGGCTCCTAGTGAGACCCTGAAATATTATCAGTGCTCTTTGACACTCTACCTGCCCCTCATCCCACCTGGCTTTCCACAAAACACATTTCCTCCGCTTTCAGGGGGGAAAAAAAAAAAGTCAGATTCATTCAAAACCCTGACACTTCTCTCGCACTAGGGTGATCAAGTCTCCTCCATTTAAAATTTGGTATTTTAATAGGGTTTCCTTTTAGACCTTTAATGAGTTTTTATTCCCCTTTGTATATCAGACGCTTCAGTCCGACCGACAGTTTTACTCACCCCATGTGGAGTAATATGAACAGCCAGGACAACCTTTTATTCCTGTGGCAAGGTTTGCTCTGCCAACATTTTTCTTTTGCTTGCAGTCGGGGGGGGGGATGTGTTTTGACCCTTTCCTCACCACTGTTTCACCCATCTTCTAGCCTTTGAGCAAGGACGTTCCCGCCGGTGCAGAGGCAGGAACAAACCCAGCCCTGCTGTCCATGCTCTCAAGTGCTTGCAGCTCTCTATCACGGAAAGAGGGGGGGGAAAAAAAAAAAAAACAAAAGCAAATCTGGGCTTTGGCTCATCTGAACAGCTGAGTTTTGTTACTTCAGCCTAAGCCCAGACTTGCAGGACATTTTATTACAGTTTGCAGCAAGCGGGTCAGGCTGGGGGCTGTCCTCATGCCTCCAAGGAGCTCACGGGCCATGTAGGTTTGTGGCTGTGCCGGGGAGTCTCATCATTTGCGCACACCCACACCGACGAGCGATCGGCTGGAGAACGGGCCAAGCTGTCACTCTGCCCCATTTATTTCTAACATATCCCAAGCCCAGCACAGAGAGAGAACAAATCTCGTCCTGCAAGGCATGAGGTGCCCCGTCTCGCGGTCACGCTGCAAGGCCAGTGGAAAAGATGGATGCCCGAGCTGCTCGGGGGACGAGGCACTCTCCACCAGTCCCGGACTGAGCAGGGAGGTGCCCAGACCCCGTTTTCTTTAGCCACGGATGGCAAGTAGTCACCAACACCACGCAGGAGGGTTGTTGCAGAACACCTGGCTGGAATTATAAAGGATTACACACGCCAGGCTGGGTGCTACGCAAATAAAGAAAGAGGTGTCAGTCCTGGACCCCAGATCCTGCTGGGATAAGAGGAGTGCATGAAGGAGGGAGAAGAGGCAGAGCCGCTGTGAGAAACTGAGAACCCAAGTGGGGAGATGGGTCCAGAGCGAGCCCCCGCTCCAGGTGGTCTCGGGCCATCGGCGTTCTCCAGCCACAGGGATTCACGGCAACATTATTAAAAGGCAAATTTGGGGGTAGCGAAGAATTGACATGCAAATCTGAACACTTTTTTTGATGCTTTGTTTTGCATTTGGGAGCGGGGAACTATCTATGTGCCTTCTGCTCTCTGGAAGGCAGGCAGAATAGTTTCAGGCATTTCTTGTGCTTAATTACACAGGTCCGATGGAGTCATATAATTTAAAAACATATGCCATTAAAAGTTACATATTAAGCATGGTCTTGGTTTTTTGATGTTGCAGAAGGCTTATACTCATCTGCTGAGAATTAGGAGGTTATTATTCTGCGGAAGCTAATCCAAATTGCCTGTTATCCATAGGCAGAAAATTAAAGGAGTATTTAAGCCCATTCCACAGATTACAAACTTGGTGGCATAGCTCTGCAACCAGTAGTATTAGTACCTTGTGTTTGATAGTTGCCAATAATTTAAGTCAACTGTTTAACATCTGGCATTACTATATAATGTCTGGCTTAAGCTGTAACCTTCCCCCTCCCCTTCTGCTTTTAGAAAAGCTTTTTCTGCTTTGAGAGAATTTTGATTACTAAAGCCCTTCCCAGGACAGATTTATCCTGTGATTTAACATTTTGTGATGGAGTCTCATTTTGAATCAGTTGAATAATTGGCAGTGACTTTGGTATTAAACTGATTCATGATGTACATCCAGGCCCTTAAATAATTTAACATTATTGTCTTTATAATCGAAGCCCCTTTTTACCCATTAAAAAGTATTGGAAACAGTCTAGTCATCTGCTTTGATTAAAAATAAAGTGCAGGGGATTGGCAATGATTGGAGATGGTCGGCCTTCCCCTCTGGGTCACCCTTGGCTGAAAGGCACCGCTTGCCTCTGCGCAGCACCGAGCACGGGCTGATGGTGAGGGGGATTCCTGGACGGCGCGCGTGTTCACCAATGAGCAGTAACTGAGGCTGCATGGCCCGCGTGCAGGGGGTTTAAACTATCTCCGTCCAAGTAATGAACAGGAAAATATGCCTGTCACCCCACCAAGCCCTGGCAATACCTTTTTGGTCGCCGAGCGGTGCAGTCCTGGTGTTGGCGCGGGAGCAAGGGGCATGGCGTGCAGCAGAGCTGCGTGGGTGCTGCACCCCTCGAAGGCGGTCGAGTAGCCAGGATGTCCTTCCCACAATGGTGTCCGACAGCCCTTGCCTCACTGCAGGGTCTCTGCTCAGTCTTGGAAGAAAACACTGTGCAGAAAATAGTTTTGTTCTCTTCTTTTTGGAAAGCTCTTAACTGCGATCTGTAAATCTGGGCAAGAAACCTAGGGATTGCGCTAGAGGAGATCTGTGGCTCTCATCACTACTGAGGGACTAGCAGAGGGTGAACAAGGTGCTTTGGGTAAAAAGTAAACGTAAATGGGCCAAATCCCATCTCTTTTGAAATCAACGCCACAGTTGCCGTTGCCGGAGCCCGGCTGTCAACCGGTGGGAGCCCACTGGATGAACGGCCGTCACGAGTCCCGAGGAGCCCGCTGCCGCTGCCCGGGAGAGGAAGGCTCGGCGCTGCGGAGCCTCAGCACGCCAAATTAAAAGCTGTCCGTTTCACACTCCACTCTTCCCCGGCCTTTGGCAGGGGCTATGATATAACAGGTTTTGCATAGCTGCTAGACATCTTCCTAATAGTATCCCCTGTGAATTCTAAATTTCAGTCACAGCCTCTAAATTTTCATTAAGAGCAGTCACACAGAGAGAATGATGGATTAGATTTTATTGTTGGAAAATCTCCAGATAAAATTAAAGTGCTTCTTTCTTTTCTGAAACCTTTACCTTTCCCCTGTGGTGCCCTATAAATAAGGTATCAAATAATGTTTATCCTTTTGAATTCTGCAATCTTACATGTTTCATGCTTACTCCTGACCACTTTCCTGCCTCTTCAGAGATGTCACTCTTCAGTTAAAGCCCAGGAACAGACACGCTACCTCATGGACCTGACTTTATTGTAAAGCAGCCTGACTTTGCATCCCAGCAGCATTTAGGAGACTTCACTTAAGCCCAGGTACAGATTTGTAAATATAGCGTGGTCTCCTTCCCTTTCCTGGAAGTCTGTCTTTCATTTCCTTCCTCCTTCCCATCCAATTCCTTCTGTCCTTTCTTTTCACCCTAGCTCTCCATCCTCTCAGCGTACATCTAATCTGTCCAGCTTGCCGACAGATGAGACACCACTTCGGTATACGCCGCGATCACTGGGAACCAGCCGCTGCCTCCAATAGCCAAACCGTGATAAGTGGTATCCGCTCCCACTGCCCCTGGCCAGCAGATTTTTATAGCAGATGTTGTTTCTTCCTACAGTGAAGAGAAGCAAAAAAAAAAATACTCTTTCAGGACAGAGGTCTTAAACAGTTTTAGATGCTTTTAGTCTTCACTTAAAGTAAAAAGCAAGAGCCCTGCAGGCAGTTGGTAGGAAGTGTTCAAGAGCTGGTAATGCTGGCATGATTCATACTGGTGTCAGCTCGTTTAAATTAAATTCCACGGGGATTTATCCAGCAAAGGCTCCGAACAAGTTTTAGACAGCATCCCCCACCCCCACCCCTCTCACTTCACAGCATCTTAAATTAATACAGTGCAGAAAGGCCAAGACTGTACCAAGACAAAGGGTTAGGCCGAGAGAGGAGCTTTCTGGGCTCCTCAAACAGAGGGAAGGGTCCCCGCTTCCCACCACGACTGCAGGGAATCGACCACCATACCCAAGGGAGAGAGACAAGCAGTTTTCCTGCTCAAGTAACGCAAGTCATCGTTGTCAATGGGGGTCACCGTGTCTCAAGTTGGGAGTCGGGGTCCCATGTGGGAACTCAGCCCTGGGGGTTACGTGACTTACCATAGTTGACCCCAAAGGATGTCCCTTGTCCTCAGCAAGCAGCAGGGTTTCCCCCATCCCAGAAGGCTGCTGCTGGCCCCACCAGCACCGCACAAGCCTGTCACTCCTGGGGCTCTTGCAAACCGGCAGTATATTGCATTTCCAGGCTGGCCGGAGCTTCAGAGCAGGGTCAAGGCTCCCTCCTGCTGCTGCTTCCCCATGGCAGAGGCTGTTAGGATGGGCTCCTGGGCCATTCCCACCATTTTAATACATTTCCCTCCTGATTTATCCTACTTGGATAGAAGATAATCCACACTACCGGAGAGCCAAGCCAGTTACTTGTCTCAAAGGTCCTCTAACTCGCAGGGATCGGCCAGGGCTTGGCTTCCTCGATGTCCTTCCTCTCTACACAGAGAAGGTGGAAGAATTTCCAAGAGGAACAAATTGCCCTTCTTCTCCTTATAATGCCTCTCACCAGGAGCATGCAAGGGAGCTATCAGCACAGGTGATGTGCAGATGTCAAGCTCATTAAAATCATGAGAGTTTGACTAATTTGCACCAGCTGGGCATCAGGCCCTTGGTTTTTACTCCAGTTTTGATTAGCCACCACTGACCTAAGGGCTGGTTGACAGACCCCAGGCTGAGCCCGTTGGCACCCGTGGCAGTTGTCTCTATAACTATTTTCCTTTGTAAAAAAATTTCTCAGAACTCCTTGCACTGGTGGAAAAATCATACATTGACTGGGAAACAAACAGAAAAGGATCCGAGTCTCATCCTCTCTGCTGCATTTAAATGTCATCCCAAAGGAAGCAGGGCTGCCTTGGCCACTTGCGGCAAGGGAAAGCAAACTCGCTGAGTTTATTGGCTACTTTTATTGGTTTGTCTGTGCCACGTTTCGCAGGCAACTGTGCCAAGAAAACACCGCGGCTTTCCAGAGACGAGGCCTCAGAGAGGCAGAGGTAAGCCCAGGAGAAGAGTGAAAAGCTGGAAAGAGGAACCTTGTAAATTTGGTACCAGCAAGGATGGAGGGATGCCAAAGCTGACCGAAATCTGCCATGAAACGAATCGGATCGCAGCCTTCCCTTCCCTGCGCAGAAGTCACGACGCCCACAGCTGGGAGAGCGGCCAGTGTTATTTTTGGGCAAGATTTATGCAAGTTCCAAGCAGAGTCTCAGCGAAAAGGAAACGAGGGGGAGAGATGGAGGTTTCTTTTTAACAGAGATGTTGGAAACACGTGGGAGTCATGAGCAAAGAGTTAGAGCACCTACTCTGGGACTGAATACCTCTGGACTGGACAGACTGGGAACAGACCACCGCAGACCGAACACAGCTGTCCCCCAATAGTTCCTGAGCTGTAGTGACAAATCTGAGGAACGGCTAAACCAGGCTCCCCACCAGACTTGTCCCCAGGTCCTGCTCCTGCCCCAGGTCCCACTGCACGCGTTGGGTGCAGGATCACAAGGCCACGGTCCTCAATTGCAAATAAAACTTTGCTGAGCAGAGGAGGCGGGATTGCTTTGGCCGCTTCCTAAAAGGCCAATCTCCATGGCCCCGCTGCGGGATGGGGGGAGAGCAAGGGGCAGAGGGAAGCACAGGACCTTGAACTCCATTTTCATTTGGGAGGGAGGTGCTGACATTTTAAATGCCATGAATGATAGATAATTGGCAGTGTCTTGGATTCATGAAGTCACTGAAAAGCAAAAAAACCCCTTTTTCAATGCCTGTGGTAACAGTCCAGTATTGGGTCATAAGTGACTCAAGCGAGGATGGCGCGATGGCAGGGCGCGCTCGGAGCAGGGAAGCGTGCCTGCCGGCCAGCACGCTCAGCAGGCTGTTTTGCAAGGATCAGCTGGACACCATCCTACCCTGGCGCTGCTGGTGAAGTCATTGTGGCTTTGTGCCCCCCTCCTCATCCCACTCCCAAGAGGATGGGGTAGAGCAGCTGTAGCTCAGCACTTCAGGCAAAAAAAATCATCATCTTCTTGCCTTCTGCCTCTCTGGGGCCCCAGTATCGCAGGCACTTGGAGGACAGGTTTGCTCTGCCTGGGCTGAGCTCTTCGCCTCCTGCCTTGTACCAAGTACACACAGAGTCGAGCAGAGGAGCCGAGTCAAGAGCAGTTCCTTGCTGGAGGATTTTGCTCATGGATAAAAGTGTGTAAGTAGGTCCTTCTGGCTGCAGGTCGCCCCTGTGTAGGAACACCAGAGGTACCACAGCTCTGGCACGCAATGCAAAGGTGGGAAGTCTTACGATAAGAAGGAAGCACTTTCTTTTTACTGTCTGGTTGTTCCTGGCATTTTGCATCTTAGGCACATCATCTCTTAAAAAGAAGAGTGGACCAGCTGCTGCTCCCTGGAAATTATTACCGGAGTCCGTGTGGGTATGCACATCCCTGCATCCACATGGCCCCGCACTTCAAACCCACCTCATATAGAGGCTCAGTTACTCTGAAATCATCCCATGCTTATGGAAAGAGACCCAAAGCCAACAGTTTTGGAGGCTTTGTCCACTGATCCTAACACCTGGACCATCAGCTGAGCATGGTGTAGGTTCACCGACATGGATAAGCTGTGGCCACCGTTGACCCTGTTGTTGCAGCGCTGGACCCAAAGGCCCTGTGTACCCCGTGGGCCCCGTCCATCATCAGCTTGGGCCCACTCACCCACCACTCTGGCTAGAAGACCACGGGAAAACGCCCCCTCTACACAGGGAGGTGCTGGGAGCCGCAGGAGTCTGGTGGTCCCTTCTGGGAGCAGGACGTGCAGGGTCACAGCAAAAGTCACAAGAAGTTCAGACCCTGGTGATTATGGAGGGATCTGTCTGTTGTTTTCAGTACGCCCTAATTTTCTCTTTCTCTGGCTAATTCTAATCTCAGGCACACTCCGATAAGCCTCAAGACGTTACTCTGAAAGAAACAGGCAGCTCAAAGGACACGCGCGGCCTTATCTTCTCCACGCATTCATTTGAATAAATCTGTTCCAGAGGTACTTTACATAAACACGTTGACGGACAAACCCTGGCTCATCTCTAGGGAGTTTGTCTTATCAATGAAGTCTACAGGAGGCTTTTAACTGACTCACAAGGGCACTGGCGTTGCCCTTAGGAAAAGGCACTGAAAGTCGAAACCCCAGGATGCTATTCCACTTGCCCTCTACCAAACCTTCCCTCCTCCTGTGCTCACTTTTCCTATTCATAAAACTCAAGTAATTAATACTGAGTAACCGCGGAGGGATTTTACAAGTCTCGGTGAAAGATCTGTTATTTACTGAGATGGGGAAGTTTAACTTGGAGAACACCATGTGAAAGCCCTTGTGAGTGCAAAGCTTTAAGAACATTTTTATCGTATTGAAACTAAATGGTTTGCGGCAATAAGGAAGTTATCTTCAGGAAAAACCACCAAATTGAAGTTATTCCTAGGTTATTAGCTGGAGAAGATATATTGTTGTTTTAGTATGGAGCTGTGTATGAACGAAGACCAAAACTCAATCATGTATCCATATATCAGTAGGAACAAATATTTTTGCTAAGGAACTCACTATGGAGTTTTGGAAAGAAAACCATTTTGAGGAAAACCGTCCCCAAAATGTACTTCTAATTTTTTTTTTTGTTCACCAAAAATAAGGTTCCGATTTTTACCAACAACGATAATGTTAAAAAAGATCTGGATTAACTCGAAAGCTATTTCACTTTTACTCCATTTCTTTTGCCCCTCCGCAGGGAAATCCTCAGTGCAGAGTTTCCAAATGTTAATGAACAACAGTCCTTTCTCTGTACCTTTTAGGGCCTGATTCACCATGATCATCCATAAATATTACTTTAAAAACTTTCCTGAGGAACTCCCAGGGGCCACGAGAGCAGCCGATGTCAGGAAATGTCAGATATTTCTCCCTCTCCTCCTTGAGATGCTGGTAGCGTGGTTGGAAAAGAACAGATGCGTTAAATGCTCGGAGATTTACAGCACCCCCCACACACGGGAACCATAAAACGACAATTTGTTCAATTTCAAAAGCAGACCTCTGCCCGTTGCAGGACCTTTCATCACTGTTTATAAAGCTGGGCTTAAAAAGCCCGGGATCTTTTATGATAAAACAGACACAAAGTTCATTTTTCAACCATTGCAATGCCTAAAAGATGGAGACGGGTGCAGCTGGAGGGGGGGAGGAGGAGAGGACGGGACGCTCGCAGCAGCCCCTCGCCGGCCGGATCCTGCCCTGGGCTTGCTCCCGTCACTCTTTGGCACGGAGTATCCCAGACTGGGCATACCGAAGGTAACGGGGCCAGGCGGGGTTGGAAGCCCTGGTTTAGCAGATTGAATGACACACAAGGTCTGCTCCCAGATTCCCTGTGTGAGCCTCAGGTGGGCACTGATGGACCTCGTACCTGTTCCCGACCTCCAGCGGGCACTGAGAGGATAAAAATCCACTCACGACCAAGAAATGGTGTGGTGTCACAACATGACAGCGTCAGTCCAGTCTATCAAAACCTGGCCTTGACGAAGGTCTTTGCACAAACACCTGAAGACCAAAATCACCACCTTGCCTCTTGTTCTTGACTGAGTTCCCCCATCACCTCCGCACCCAAGATCAGCCTTCAGGTAGTCTGGATGCAACCCCTCTTTCAAGAGCCTGACACATCACCAGCCACAGGGCAAAAGGAGATTTTGGCATTTGACTCCGATGGTTTCGTCACCGCCACAGAGCCCACGAGTGTTTTGTTTTGGCCTCAGACCCAAGGTGGCCCCAAACCGAAGCACTGGACCCCCCACCTCCCTACCACAGCCCTGTGATCTCCGCAATGTTGATTTGGCTCCGAGTGCTGAGCTGGGTCCTCCTCTGGCATCCCAGCCCTGGAAACCGAGTGAGGAGTGAAGCAACGTTACCCACATAATGGATGAATAAGAGCAGAGTTCTGCATTTATTGCTAAAGTAGTTTGAAATGATTGTAATGCAGCCAGATTTATTTCTTATATACAGTGGTGGACTTACTAGACTTCCAAAGGAGCTCTTTAAGCTGTCATTTGGGGTTTAATTGCTGAGTATAACTACCTGCTTCTAAAAGGCTGCCGTGGCACAGCCCTCCTTCTACACACCATCTTCTTCTGCTCAGAAGGAGAAGATCCCCAAAAGTACAAAGGGTTAAAGCCTTGGCCTGCCTAGTCCGCCCCCCCGCCTCCTCCCCCAGTTTGCAAATAGTAGAAAGGAAAGGATTAGAGGGGAGAGATTTATGGACTAGCCCATCACAGAGCCTCAGTTCGCACTTTGATGATGGGGGAACAGCCCCGCTCTAACAAAGGGGCTGTAAAGCATGCCCACCGGTAAACTATCTATTGGGGGGAGCCAAATCCCTCCTCGGATTATTAAGGGCTCTGCGAGTCCTTGGAAAGAAAGGCTGCACCTTTTTTATTGCTGCATTATTAATAAAGAGCTGGTGAAATACTTACTGCTGCTCCGTAAATCTTCCAAGGGCAGGAGTAGGTTGCACAGACGTTTGGGTTGGAAGGAAACGGAGGGGCCGTGGGGCTTGACCTACATCCCCCATCCCGACCGTGGCGAGCGTCTCTGGAGCGGGAACGTGGCAGGAGCCCAGCTCCGCTCCCAGTGTGCCGCGGTGCACGTTCCTGTGGGGAGAGGAGGTCCGTGCCCTGAAGCACCCCGAGATGTCCTTTGGCTGCTCCATCCCCAAGACACTGCAGCAGAAGCTGTGGAGGGAGAGGTCCCCAGCCTCGAGTCACAGCTGGGCTGGGTGGGATGGCCCCACGTCGCTGTTCCCACCACCCCAAGGGTCTTTGAATTTGTCCCAAGGGCTGGCGAGCAACAGCAGCTGCGGGGATGGATCCTGGAGATGCAAGGTCCCACAAGAAACCAATACTGTAATTCATAGCTAGAACTTTCATCTAACTCTGTGCAACTCTTCTTTTAACATCTTCAGATGTAGTAACTCCTTAGGTTCACTATAGCTTATCCAACAACGAAGGACTGAATGACCTTTTAGAACACTTTTTCACCCTTCCATACTTTATTTTAGCAGAGGAGGGAGGAATTAATGGAAAAACAGAAGTACTACATTTAACGTGAGAGATGGCAAAAAAAAGTCTGCTGGCGCTACCCAGCCAACAAGCAGCTGGTGTTGAATATGGGCTCAAACCAAACTATCATCCATCAGATCTGGATTTATGGGGGAGGCTGACAGGAGGGAATAGCTCGTACTTCTGCACGGTTACTTTGCTCACATCACGAGACTGTTCCAGGCCAGACACCCGGGACCTGTGTCCCACGCAATGAAATGCATTTGCTCTCCCACGCAGATGTCCTATTCTGAAACAGCCGTGAAAACCCTGCTTGCTCGAAGGCAGCCATGGTAGCGGAGGGAGGACATCACCCATCCCCTCGCTCTGTCCAGGGCTCAGCTTCCCCCACGTTAGCACCTGTTTGGAACAAGCATGCCCAAAAAAGCCTGGGAGTGCTGAGACCTGGAGGAGTTGGCTGCGCTTTAGAAAAAGCAAAAATAAACAAACCCTCATGACTACCAACAAAATCCAACCCACGACAACAAAAAAAAAGTTTCCTTCCTAATTTCAGCTTCTGGTCATAAAATTTTACTTTCATGTAACAGCATGAAATCTGCACAACCGGAGCAGGGGTTTTTAATAAAAGGCAGAGTTGATGTAATATCCAAGCCAAGGTGTTTTTATAAGCCAGAAGAAGAGAGACAGAAACACAGAAGGAAAATAATTTTCTTGAATTCCTTCCAGAAAGGAATTTTATTTAGATTTCCTGTAACCATGCTGAAATTCTCCTTCCTCTTCTTGCACCTTAAAAGCTGTCCCTCTTAACCTGTCCGTTAATGCCAGCAAATCCAAGCCACTCATTTCTTTTTGCATCTCACCCCTAATGCATTTAAAATGTTTTCACACTGAGGAACAGAGCAATTTTCAGCGTGCATTGGGCTCCACCTTGCCCCAAAGCCCAAACCACGGTGGGCCCTGGCCTTGGAGGAGGGTGCAAAGTGTCTCGCACCCAGGGTGATGCTCCTCTTCCAACAGCCACGAGGCCAGGGGGAAAATGCTTCCCCATGTCCCAAATGATGAGGTTTGAGAAGAGAATAATGTCTGCTAAAGGGCCAGAAACAGCTCTTAGCTCAGTGAAAAATGACTTTCAAATGCCCTCTGCTCTGGGGATTTTATAAGGGAAGATGGATCTTTCTATCCGTTTTCCTTTCTTCTTCATTTTTCAACTCTTGACCTACACTGTGAACAGAAACCTCCCGGGTGCAAGCCTTCGGCAAAGGAAATGCTTCTTCCAGTTCATTTGTCTTCGGTGGTCTGTGCAGCTGAAGAGATGCTGTTCCCAACCCTGTCCATCCTGCTTCCTCTGCCCCGGGTGCTGGAGGGTTGGATTTGCAGCTCCGTTAGCAGGGATGGTACCGGCCATCCCTCACCTGGCCCTTGCAACTAGGAAAACAGGAGTCAGAGCAGCCTTGGCACCACTTTTGGGCAGACACGCAGCCCAAGATAAAGAGAGGCTGATCTGTTTAAAAAAAAAATAAGAGGTTTGGGTATTTACCTGGGCATGAAGGACCAGATTGTAGAGCTGGGAAGGGTATTGTTGGGCACTGCCTCCCAGACACCGTGGGTCCCAGGAGCCCTGCTCTGGTTAACTCACACAGCCGCCCCGGTTCAAAGCATCCCTTCTCTCAGGTCAGAGCATGACACCAGTCACAAATTTCAGACACAGATTTCAAATGCCTTAAAACCCATGATTCCCAGCTCGAGGTTCAAGGGCAACATATTGCCACAAGATGGTCTTGCTTCCAGCATCGCTCATGGTCATTGGAAGCCACCACGGCAATAGGCTCAACAGGGAAAGGATGGTGTGGTTCGCAGCACCTTGTTTGGGAGATAATCCAAGCTGGATGATTGGGAACCAGTGCCTAAAGGTTTCCGGATGAAGAAGTTTCTGCTTAGCACATTATCTATAATTAGGGTGGAAATAAATAAAATGAGAAGATCTGTACAATTCAGACCTATGGGAGGTTCTTTGTCACATCTTAGACAGCCCCAAACACACATTGCCCTGGATGTTGTCCACCTCCAGGCACAGAGCAAGGCTGGAGTGGGAAGAAGGAGTGAAAAGGGGTGTGCCCCGGTCCCCCCGCCCCAGCCTTTCCCCTCTCTTGGTTTGAACATGGGGCCCTTACTTTCTTACTGTTTTTCAGAGTGTCTCAAGCATGACCACGGGTGGGGACCTCTCCCCGGTGTCCGGCAGAGCCATTCCGTGCAGGCAGCCCAGGCGTTTCGCATGGCAAACAGGAAGCGATTGATCTCCAGGGATGCGACTGATCTCCAGGAAAGCGATTTATCAGCAGCTGGTGACCTGCGGAGCCGAAACCCCGGCTGCACTTGTTCCTGGGCCACGCCGCGGAGCTAATGGCATAAGCAGGGGGAAGCACAGATGTGAGATGTCACCGCCACTGACAGCAAGACGGATGATACCTCGGGACAGGGCTCATGTCCCTCTGGCTCTTTGGTACACATACAGCATGGCTTCCAGGCTGGGTGTGGAGAGGAGGAGGCTGGGGGCAGCAGTTCCCATCCTCACCCTAAATTGCCTTCATGGGAAGATGGAGGTGAGGCTGGAGCACATCCTTCAGGCCAGCAGCTCTTGTCCCTCCTCAATGGGAAGAAAAGCAGAAGTGTCCTTGCAAGGTTTTCTCCTTTATGACAGTTGCTGGGAGGTTGCGTGAGATGGGGGCCGCGCTAAGCCCACGAAATGGGCTTTCCACAGCCAGGAAAAGGAGGCTTCAGATGCAGATTTAGGGAGGGAGAGAGGCAGAATCTGAAGACCCCGTTCGATTTCAGTGCCACAGCTTCTATCTTGGACTTTGCTGTCCATTTAAGAAGTAGGAGATTTTAGTCCCAAGTTTACAAGCTGGGCCTGTCTCCTTAGAAAAATAAAATTCAAGAAAAGAATTTTTATAGGACAATTTGTTGCTCTCCGTGAAAGAAAGCCAAACTGCACAGCCTGCAGGGCTGCAGCTCTGCTGTGGAAATGGATACGGCAGCGTCCCGCCTGCCCTCTCCCTCTTTCAGCAAGAAGTTTCCCTTTGGTTTACAGCAGCCCATGCTCCAGGGGAAAAAACAACAACTGCCGCTGTTATTCTTTATGAAGGCAGCAAGAGGGCTGAATAAAAGAGGCTGCATCCAAAGCACAATATGAGATGAAAAAGACATCCAAGCTCCATGGCGCTAGATAAAACAAAGCACACACAAAAAGAATCAAATGCTGAAATATGTATTTCTTGTGGGTATGAATAGAACTGTCTATGTTTGCCTTGGAGACAGGGGGAAGGAGGCCAAACGGTTTCATCTCAGCAGGTATTGCTTTTCAGTACAGAGACATCGAGCAATTTAAAGACCTCCTGCCAGGCCATTTCAGCAGTCGCACAGCCCCGCTCCCTCCGCGCTGCTCGGTGCTGGCCCGTGGAAAGGTCACCTCCACTCTGCAGCCCACGGACAGGGAGATGCTCTCACACCTCTTGTCCTACCACAGATGTTAGCAATAAGAAAAGCCCGACAAGTTCAAGGTAGCAAATCGGCCATCTCCACGAGCTTTATCCAGCCTTCGCCCCGCTCTCCCCAGCCTGGCTCCCATCACTGGGCCATGCCAGACCGTCTGGTGTGTCCTCACCTCTCTGAACTCGGGGACTTTGGACTGGAGGGTAGGCAAGTGGGATTTCTTCTGGTGGGCTGTAAAGCACCGGGGCTGGAGAGCAAACAGCCGTTATCACGGGAGCACACTGGTATCTCTAGGAGTCCCCTAAGGACATGCAGGAACCAAGATCCACACATTTACGTCTTCATATAGCCACAAACCAAACACAAAAAAGAGCTGGGTTTTCACTCATGATAAAAGTTGATGTGGACATGATAAAAAAGATGAAATGCTCCTATTTAAAAAGAAAAAAAATCAAATTCTTTCAAAATTATTTCCAGGCTTGGAAATCCAATGATGCTACTGCCATCCTGTTTTCTTCCCCCAGACGACCTTGCCCACCACCAGCCCTGGGCTGTGCATGAGCACGTTTCCCTTCATGTCTCCGATCTTGCCCCGGTACTCACCACGCACACCGGCGTGTGCCAGCGCACCCGGCACCAGCAGGTGCTTGAGCGGTTTGCAGGCTGGTGCATGCCATGCCGGTGCGGCCGTGAAATCGTACGGTGCTCTCGTCTGCTTAAAAGGCAGGAGGGACCCATCTGGCACGGCGTGATGAACGGGTCCGGCAGCACAGGACCACGTCCCAGAGGCGATGAGTGAGCGCAGCCGATCCTTCAAAGAGGTGAAGGCAGAAGGTCTCCAGGTGTGAGGATGGGCGAGCAGGTGCCCTGCAAATGTTTTCCACGCATTTGCCTGGAAACAGTGATGAGCTCATCTGAGAGGAGCCCTGCAGATTCTGAGCGCGCCCAACCCCTCGCTGGCAGGTTGGGCATGTCAGTAACTCTGATATGCTGCACCCTTGCCGAAAGTGCACGGTTGGATCAGTTCACCACCGTTTGCTTCTGCTTCCCTCACCCCGGACCACGTTACCATCTCCCTTGTCTCTAAGCACCCCATCCATGTGCAGAAATCTGGTGCCTGACAGTGATGGAGAGCAGAAGCAGTTGATGAATGAGATGAAGTGCAGGAGGAGGTGGGAGATGTTTCCTAGCTAATCTGTTCCTCGTGAGCGAGGCTAGACCTGCTCCAGTGTCTCCTCTCCAGTGGTTTGGGCCAGCCTGTTACCCAGCCTTGCTGCTGTTCGTCTCTGTTGAGAAGCCAGGTGGTCTGAGGAGCACCCCATCCTCCTCAGGCATGTTGCCTCCAGTACCACCCACCGGTTCCCTTTTGCTCTGGGGCTGCAAATATGGTTTTAATCGTGTGTCCATAAATCATTTTGTCCGCAGCAGCTGACACAAGCAGTGGTGTTGGGAATAGACCCAAACTTCCCAGGTGCAGGAAAGCCTATACAGTCAACCCCAGTGCTGGTGCCGTGAGCGGTGACCCCGGTCAGCCCATGGCATGAAGGTGGCCACCAACAAGACCCAAGGGCCGTGGTCACCACTGGTTGCAACCCACCCTCCAGGGAAGCAAGGGTGGGATTTAGGGCCCTAACCAGAGGCATCTGGTGCCACGTGAGATGCTCTGGGGTCTCAGGGCAAACTGTGGGGCTGCGAGGATGTACGGGACACCTGAGCCTGCTGGAAGAGCAGCTAGAGGTCAGGTGGGGCTTCTCTAGGGTGCCTAAATGGCACCAGGAACCTACCTTCAGGCACTCAAAATGTGCTCAAGGTCTTGACATGGGACCTGGGTCTTGGCCACGGCATCAGCTATTAATCCCACACAGGGATCACCCTGCAGCGACTCTACCCGTGCATCCTCAGCCACCAACAGCCCTGTGCTCACAGGTGCCCGGGAAGGGTCAGCGCTGTTATAATCCCTCTTCTGCAGCCGAGGAACTGGAGTGCACAGCGATGAAGTAACCCAGCCATGTTCCTGGGGGTCTGAGCCGCCTGCGGTCTGCCACAGAGCACTGCACCGGCAGCATCTGCACCTTGGATGTATCTTCTCTCCCTCTGCAAGACCGTGGGACGATCCTGCTTTCTCAGCAGCAGCGAGAGCCATAGCGGAGATGCTGGTTAGCAGAGACGGTACGTGCTACCTGCGCTGGCAGCAGCAATCATTTAAGGCTGCCTAAAAAGAAATGTCATGTCAAAATGACCGCATCAACATGCATTTTTTACAGCCCTCCCTAGATTTTTGTCACGGATTCCCCCCTACAGAGTCACGCTGGCCTCTGACAGATACACGATACGTCTCGTGACAGATTGGTTGTTTTAAAGGTATCCTGTTCTCCAGCTCTAATAATTTGGGAAGATCATTTGCAGCCTTGAAAGCCGTTAGCCAGCAATTTTCCGAGTCTGCCCAGAGTTTGCAGCCTGTCGGCCTCCCCTGTCCCCGAGCATCCATCACTCTCACACTTCACTCCCGCACCGACACTGAAATAACAAGCGAGACCCTGCTCTGGTGCAAAGCAAATACGCCCGGCTGTACGTCAGGATAGTTCCCCAGCAAATAAACGGGTTGGGATGACATTTCTCCTGATCTCATGATGGATGATTTCTGAATTTGAGCATGGGTTGGGTTCAGGGTGAGGGCTCCTATGAAGAGCAACACCCCATCACTGCTGCCCCGACTTTCCCATTCGCCCTGATCTTTCCATCACCTCCTTGCGCTCAGCAGCGATGAGATTTTGTAGTAAGAAAAGTAAA